>NC_056732.1:1608043586-1608182867 GCF_019279795.1 Protopterus annectens
AACTTATAAGCAAAACTTAAGCTAAGAAGTGCAGTCAACAAATTAAGCTCAGAAAACAGAGAAAACAGGTAATATCACAATAATATATGCAGAAACAGTGGTCGAAATGCAGAAAAGGTCGAAAAAAGCAATAAAAATGTTTTAAAAATACTTAGAATCAGGAAAGTCGCTTTTTCTGCTCTCTGCTGCCTTAGGAACTCTGCAGGGGACCACGAGGAGCTATGCCAAGTTCTCTAATGCCAGAAAAGCCAGTGAAAGCGTGCTTTATAGCAGGGGGCTGGAAAAGGCAGGAAATGACCCAAAATGGCCAATGAATTACCAGTTACTGTCTCAAACCACTCCTCTGAAGACAAACAGGCAGTTCAGTACTCCCCACTCTCACTGGTGAGTAAAGAAACTTCCCTTTGGCCACACAAGGAAATGGAGGAACACAGGAACCAAATACAAAGCCCAGGGATCAGCAAAATCTGATCACTGGAACAACTAGCTAGGAAAGTTAGGAAAGCAGAAGTATTTTTTTGGTTTTTTTCAAGTTTTTTTACACACACAGACAGAAAATACAGTAAATGCTTGGTTTTTCGACTAAATGCTATCAAAGGCTAGTACACGTGAGTGTATTAGCCTGTAGGTTAACTTATAAGCAAAACTTAAGCTAAGAAGTGCAGTCAACAAATTAAGCTCAGAAAAACAGAGAAAACAGGTAATATCACAATAATATATGCAGAAACAGTGGTCGAAATGCACAAAAGGTCGAAAAAAGCAATAAAATGTTTAAAAAATACTTAGAATCAGGAAAGTCGCTTTTTCTGCTCTCTGCTGCCTTAGGAACTCTGCAGGGGACCACGAGGAGCTATGCCAAGTTCTCTAATGCCAGAAAAGCCCGCCAAAGCGTGCTTTATAGCAGGGGACTGGAAAAGGCAGGAAATGACCCAAAATGGCCAATGAATTACCAGTTACTGTCTCAAACCACTCCTCTGAGGACAAACAGGCAGCTCAGTACTCCCACTCTCACTGGTGAGTAAAGAAACTTCCCTCTGGCCACACAAGAAAATGGAGGAACACAGGAACCAAATACAAAGCCCAGGGATCAGTAAAATCTGATCACTGGAACAACTAGCTAGGAAAGTTAGGAAAGCAGAAGTATTTTTTTGGTTTTTTTCAAGTTTACACACACAGACAGAAAATACAGTAAATGCTTGGTTTTTCGACTAAATGCTATCAAAGGCTAGTACACTTGAGTGTATTAGCCTGTAGGTTAACTTATAAGCAAAACTTAAGCTAAGAAGTGCAGTCAACAAATTAAGCTCAGAAAAACAGAGAAAACAGGTAATATCACAATAATATATGCAGAAACAGTGGTTGAAATGCACAAAAGGTCGAAAAAAGCAATAAAAATGTTTAAAAAATACTTAGAATCAGGAAAGTCGCTTTTTCTGCTCTCTGCTGCCTTAGGAACTCTGCAGTGGACCACGAGGAGTTATGCCAAGTTCTGTAATGCCAGAAAAGCCCGCCAAAGCGTGCTTTATAGCAGGGGGCTGGAAAAGGCAGGAAATGACCCAAAATGGCCAATGAATTACCAGTTACTGTCTCAAACCACTCCTCTGAGGACAAACAGGCAGCTCAGTACTCCCCACTCTCACTGGTGAGTAAAGAAACTTCCCTCTGGCCACACAAGAAAATGGAGGAACACAGGAACCAAATACAAAGCCCAGGGATCAGCAAAATCTGATCACTGGAACAACTAGCTAGTAAAGTTAGGAAAGCAGAAGTATTTTTTTTGGTTTTTTCAAGTTTATTTACACACACAGACAGAAAATACAGTAAATGCTTGAGACCCTGAATTTTCTTGCTTAGAAATCTCTGAGGTCTCTAAGGTTGCTGCAGGTGCGTGGTAAGGTACATACCAACGGGAGCATTGTACTTGGTTATTGGCCTTATGAGGGTGGAATACATTTTGCTTTTGAGGCTGTGCCTTTGCTAATGAGGTGTGCGACGTAGAATGCCTTCCTTACTACAGTAGATGCCCAGTGGTCAAAGTTAAGGCGACAGTCAACTTGCGTTCTGAAGTCTCTCACTACTGAGTTGTTACTTAGGGTATTATTATTTGTATGATAGTCTGCAGGGATATCGTTTTACTGAAGGCGATGACGCATTTTTTTTTTACCATTGGGTTTGAGTCCATGGCTTTGGCATCAATCACTGGTTGGTGTAAGTCCCTCTTGAAGTATATTGACATTGTTTGGAGATTCAGTGATTGCACCGAATTTGCCATCATCAGCAAACTTAAGTCAGTCACAGCCTCTCCGTTTTGACCTGAGCTTCTGAGAAGTATATTCCAAACAATAGGGGGCCTGGCACTGACCCATGTGGAGCCCCACTGGTGTCAGGTCTGGTTGAGGTAAAGTCCCCAGCTTTGACTGAGTGTGATCTGTCAGTGAGCCATTTAGCAACCTACTTGATGACATAAGGGTTGATGTTCAACTGCGAGAGTTTATGATGCCCAAATGTGGGATTGTGTCGAAGACAAAGCAGAATCACTGTTCCGAAAATAACCAATAAGCACCAAAACCAGAACAGATGGAGGAGAGCTCAAATCCTGGTCTGCAAGCTATAGTTTAAATAATACACAACACTTCAGTCCATCAAGTGAAATGCATAAAACAACTTTTCAGTCCACCAAAATCACATGGAGATGGTGAAGAATTTGCAAGCCAAGGACACAGTACAGGAAGTGTGTGACCTCTGGCAGGTTTGACTCACTACCAGAGCCAAACACAGGGAACCCATCACGGTGGAAAGTAAGGGAAAGACCAACTTTCAGCAGGGACTCAAGGAGAAAAGCTCCAAGGTATGCATTTTCTCCATCTGATGAAGTTTTGGAAACAAAAACGCAGTGTGTACTGAATTGCGTTAATGTGAATTTTGGTGGACTGAAAAGTCGTTTTAATCATTTTTTCCATGTGATTTTGGTGGACTGAAAAGTTGTTTTATGCATTTTACTTGATGGACTGAAGTGTTGTGTATTAATTAAACTATAGCTTGCAGACCAGGATTTGAGCTCTCCTCCATCTGTTCTGGTTTTGGTGCTGATTGTGTCGAAGACCTTGGCTAAGTCAAGGTAGGCTGTATGCCCAGATTTGTCTTTGTCTATGGCTCTGGTGACATTTTTGAAGACGTCCACCAGGTTTAACAGGCATGACCTGCCTTTGACAAAACCACACTGTGTCGGAAGAAGGGTTTGGAGATCACCTATATCCTTATGTATAAGGTCCATGATGATTCGTTCCATGGCCTTACAGATAAGGCTGGTTAAGCTTCTGGCTTTGTAGTTCCCAGGGTATGTTGCTGTACCCCCTTTATGATGGGGGATGACAGTTGCTGTTTTCCATTCAACAGAGACAAAACCAGTACTCAGGCTGTGTTTGAAGAGAGTACCTTATGGAGTTGCTAATTCATGTTTTAGACAATTTAAAATGCAACCTGGGATGCCATCCGGTCCAATAGAGGCTTTATTTTTGGAATTGGCGAGAGCATTAATGACTTGCTCTTTGGAGATGCAGGGTGGGGGAGATGTGGAGGGAATGGTCTGTGGAATGTTTGGAAGGAACAGGGGGGTGAAATTTTCGCCAAACCTGTCTAATAGGTTAGCTGTTTTCACATGAGCAGTGTGTGTAATGCCATCCACAGCTAGTTCAGTACATGTCTGGGTCCTCCCTTTTAGTTTACAGATATAGCTGAAGAATGACTTATGGTTATCCTTAGCTATGGTTGCTAATTTTTTTTTTTGAAGTTGCCCTTAGAGTATTTTTCAACTTGTCTTTTTTGTTTGTTCAAGCAGAGGTGGGTGTTTTTCCAGTGCTGGGTCCTCTCTTTTTTATTCTCAAACAGCAATTTATTCCTCTTGTTATATAACTTCTTAATGCTAGATGTCCCATCAGGGAGGCTTATTTTTTTCTTGAGAATCTTGTTTTGATCCTATCAGGTACAGCTGTGTCAATACATTTGTGTAAGTGTTTGTACAGGGCATTTGTGTATACCTTAGTATAGTTGCAAATACCATCTGTGGGAACAGGAGCTTGGAGGGTATAATTAGCTTTGGTGACATTTTTTAGCCTGGTTTCACCTAAGAGGGGTTCAGGTGTTAAAACTACTTTAAATTTAACTGATTTGTGATCAGATTTAACCAGGAAGGGTCTTGAACTTGTGGTGGTGCAACAGTCACCAATGATGATGCGGACCAGTCCAGGAATGCAAGCATGTTGGTACTCATACAAGTTTCTCACTCGATGGTGGGATAGTTAAAATCACCTATGATTGAGTGTTTGAATGCAATTTGATTGACTTAGTAGGTCCAAGTAAGCAGCATGGGTGTCTTTGTTCATGGAAGGGGGCCTAAAGCTAACAATGACTTGAAGGGGGGGTTTACCTACAGTTAGTTCAACTTGGAGTAACTTCATCTAGTTTTCTTGTCTAACCAATTTAGAGGTGTATTTATTTTTGCTGTAGATAGATAATCCTCCTCCTCCTTCATTTTGTGGTCTGAAAGTGTGGAAGGCATTGTAGCCTTGCAAGGCTGGGATACTCTCTGCAGCCCTGAACCAAGTTTCTGTGACTGCACAGACATTAGCATCCTCCAGGGAGAGGGGTGCATCCAAAGAGTGCAGTTTCTGATTTAAATTCCTAGCGTTTAGCAGCATAATCTTTAATTTATTTGTGAGTGACATTTTCACATCAGAAATTTTGTTCTTGAGACCTTGCCTAAAAAAGGCACTATGGGGAAGGCAGTTGCCTTAACCAAAAGCCTAGAAGTGACAAGTAGAGACCATCTCTGGCAAAACAGAGTAGTCTGTTAACCATGTCATCCTAGGCTGACAGGAACTGGAAGCACCAGAAACTAAGCCAATTGTTGAAGTCAATACTTTTTTATTTATATTGTGGTATCATCCTAGGTGAGGGTAGAATGCTTCTCAAGGTTACTGAGATACCTGCTGGGGCACATATTCATACAGCTCAATCATGTCTCTCTTCAGATAGTCCAGTGAGGTAAGTCTCAAGGCATTCACACCAATATGAACGATGACGGAGTCATAACAGTACTTGTTGAGAGATTTGAGTGCATGTGTGATCTGACTGAGCCTGACACCCATTAGACAGCTGACCATAACCTTCTCCTTGTCCAGCCTGGTGAGTTGGACATCTGTGTGTCTCACAATGGAGTTAGCGATGACTAAAAAAATTGGTTTAGATGTGCTTTGCCTTAGGGGCTTATTTGGTGAGACACTGGTGCTTGTGCTTTTATGTGTATTGAGTGCTGTAGGTGCTGTATTAATTGTAGCATATTTGTGTTCGGAAGGTCTCTGGTGTTTAGGTAGGTTTCTAGTGAGTACCTCAGTGTATGATGGTTTATGTGTTAAATGTATGGTTTGCATAGGAGGTGTAGTATGTGAGCTGACAACATGCTCAGTGTTACTGTTCTGTGAGTGAGAGAACAAGGAATCCTGATTCTTAATGTAGATGCATTTCTCATAAGTTGTACTTGGGTGATTTAGGAGTAGAGGGTTTTCAGTGTACTTGAGGCAGTTGCTACACTGCCTCAGGATACCCATGTTAATCAGGCTGGTAAGAGAAATGGAGGGAAATTGACCATCCATAATGCTAGGTTAAATCCTATTTTCACAGTGGGGAAAGAAAATGAAGGGGTGTGGTATAACTGGGTGCTCTAAATGGGATCTATACTTATGGGGTGCTCTATAAAGGTACTCTTCTACCAGGGGGTTTCTAAATGGTATGAGGCTATTGTAGATTTGGTAGTTTTGAGACTGTTTAAGGGGCAAAAGTGCAGCTGAGGTGCTCTGTGAGCTGCTAAGTGCAATTTAAGGACGTTTTAGCCAGATCACGGGCAGCTACTAAAGGAAAATTTATCTACTGAAGTTTTTGTGTCTGTAACCACCAGTGGTTACCTCCACTGCATGGTAGTGCAAGGTGTAAACAAATGAATACAGCAGAGCAGTTGCTGGTCACATAACTCTGTGGAGCTGTGTTAAAACAAGCACAAACCTGCACAAACATGGGGCTTATGTAGCAACAATGAACTAACTGAATTAAACAATTTAACCAATAAATAAACTCAAAACTGAGCCCTGTGCCAGCTACCTTCAACCAGATTAGTCCTAACTGCATTCTCCTGCCACAAGGGTGCAGGGGGGCCCTCTCCAACAAAAGATAGCCTGGTTTAGTGCTCAATTTAACAAACAGAACCAGATTCAACAGGTCTGAATTTAGTCTATGCTACACCAGACAAAAAGGGTAACAAATCGACAAGAACAGTTTTAAAAAATAAGCAGTACAGCAGAAATACAATTTAAAAGTGCAAAATACGGTATAAAATTGTACTTATGGTTAGCAGAATGCAACAGATTCCTTGGATTGCACAAATGAATACAGCAGAGCAGTAGATGGTCACCTAACTCTGTGGAGCCTTAGTTTTCTGGCAAACCAGAGGGATAGAAGTCACTAAATAATGATAGACTTTTGAGTTTCAGACTTAATATCCTTTAAAAAAATTACATATTAACACAAAAGTTGTTATTCTAGCAACTTTCTAAGTTTATAAGAGCAATATTTAAAATATGTCCCGATTTTGGGCATTCCCCCCATTATTTTTGGTTTTGTCCATTTTTCGTGCTCAAAGAGATTGAGAGGCATGAACAAAACTGCTGGTTAAACTCGGTGATCATTGGATTTTGACTGCTTACCTTTCAATATCCCTGATTTTGGCTCTATGTTTTGTTACTCCTAACATTGACAATTTGTGGAGGAAAGGTGCTGGACTGTGCATTCATTATCATCGTATACTTATTTTACTTTCGAAGATGCATGTTAATTTGTGTATTCTTTTACTGCTGATTTCTCAGGTTAATAGTAGTAATATTTTAATATGTTCTGGATCCTGGAAGTAGGAGTCTGAATGTTATGGAGGAGTATTACAGTATTTTTTTTTAAACAAATTATTTTAAAGCATTAAGAATGCAATGGTCCTTTTGTTCTGCAGAGACGGTTGAGGACAGGAATATAATATTTTTTTCCTGTACACATCCTTAAAGAAAGAATGGAGCAAAGCGAAAGGCTGTTAATCCAACAACTCCCAACCTCACCACCACACACACACTTTTTCCCATATCTGTACACAATGAATTCAAAGTAGGTAGAGAATAATAAATTAACAATGTGAAGTTAGTGATGGAGTTGTGGGATCAGTTGGAGAACGCCGTAGTGGGCAACAGTAAAATGCACAATAGATAAAGACGGGGAACAAAGGACATTTTTTTTTAAAATTGACATTTCATTTAAATGCCTTACACAAAAGAAAAAGGTAGAGACCCACATAATTGCTGCAGTACAGATGAGGACACAGATGGAAAACCTTATGTGATGGAAGGTGTCTGCAGTAAAAAGAGATGCAGGAAAATAATGGTGAAAAAAAATTTGGGGGCCGACCAGGATAAAAATGTATCATCTACATGTCAGCCACCCAGAAGAAGCCTTTGCAGATAGCATGGGAGTAAAGATAAATTAAGGGAAAGGGAATAGGGAACCAGTATGCAGGAAGGCTGTTGCTTCTTTACTTCATGGAGGAAGTCAGTATAAGGAAAGGAGAAGGGCCTCCAATGAATGGATAAGTAAACGATAGAATACTGGAAATGAAAAATGTAGGGAGGGCCAGAAGGCAAACACTGTAGGGAGACAAGATAGGATTCATTTATTTTATTTGATTTTGGTGACCAGGGTTAGTCCCACTTGGGGGAGACTCAAGATGGTATTTTTACTTATATGGGGAAATTTGGCCAGGGCATTAATAAATGCTGTGAGATATTCCATCCCTTTGAGCTACCATCAACTATTGCAAATGGGGCCTTAGTTTAACTTCTCATCCAAAGAATGTCACACTCAGGAGTGCAATATCTTCTAATACATGCACTGCAGTGTCAATGGAAAATTAAGTTACTTGGGATGTGAGTTGAACCCAAAACCTTCTGATCTAAGAGCACCAAAGTGCACTACTTGTTGAGGCACTGATGGTAATACAGGAGAATAGAGAAAGTGGATCACTGAACTAGGACCACTGCCACTAGTCTACAGAGCTCTTCGTGCACATAGATATGGTGTGCATGCATGGATTATGCTCGTGGATGAAATAAAAAAAAAGGAAAGGAGTGTCTAACTTATAATGATCCAGGGAGCAAGAGAGTGTTTAGGAATAGAGAGAATTAAGTTTACAATGTAGACTGTAGGGGATGTAACCGACCTTATAAAAGAGTGAGGCTAGGAGAAAGGTACACAAAGGAGAGAGTAAATGTCATGCTGTTGCCAAGGGACAAAATTAAAGCTAAGTGATACAAAGAAGCTAAAGACCAAAACATGTGGTTGGTTAGTAGCAAATTAGGTAAACAAGGGACTGGTTTAAGAGCAGCAATAAAGAATGGACCTGCACATAGAAAAGGTAATGAATAACTCACTCATCCAGGGAGGAAGCATAGGTCAAATGAATTGGAAATGAAGAAACATCTACACACAAAAGGATAGAATAAATAGTTCAAAACAGGTGTAAGACAACAGAAAGATGGACAGAAGCAATATGAGGAATTATAGCCTAACTCGGGATGAGAAGATATGGAGTAAATTTAAGACAAAGGAAGTGGAATAGGAAAACAGACGTGAGATGATAAAAACACATGGATGAATACAACTGGAGTGATATATGGATGGAAGAACATAAAGGTGAGCAACAGTATGCCTTTTCAAGGAAAGTAACAGATCAGGGAAGCAGGCTAGATTGATTCCTAGTAAGAAACAGCAAAATGGAGTCAGTGGAAGAAATAGAAATAGGTAGAACAAACAAAATTATGTAGCATTTAGAATTATAAACAAAGAAGAGGACTCTTCGTGGAGGTGGGAAAGACTAAATACAGAAATAAATAATAGAAGTGTAAATTAGGATGAGGGATAACCAATGCAATGGCAAGTAAAGGATGGAAATAAGAAAAGGATATTGGGGCAGAAAAAATGGCTATAAAGGGATGGATTATGCAGGAAGCAGAGTAGTAGAAAGAGCTAGGATAAAAGATATAGAGGAGGAAAGAGGGATTATAGATTGGGAAAGTCCCTGAAATTGAAGGAATAGAAAGTAAAGTGGAAAGGACAGAGTTATGAGAATCAGGATACATGCCAAGAAGGCAAGGAAAGGAATTTTGGTGGGGAGGCAAGGAGAAAGGGAAAGTGCTGATATGGAAGCTAAGATGAAAATAGAAACTTGTGATAATTAGGAAGCAAGAAGGAAATTATTGACTATTGCGGGAAACAAGAATTAGAAATGGTGGAATTCTCCAGAGAGCTATATAGCTTTCCATTAGCACGAGGAGAGAATAGACCATGTCAGTGGACAATGGAGTAAAATAAATGGGAAGTGAAGACTTAAATTAAGAAACGGGAAGAAGTGGAAAGGTATATAAGAGAATGAAAAGGAGAAGGTAATTGAGCTGGGAGTTATCAAATACAACATTAACAAGTAGAGTAAAAGGAAATGAATGTTTTATTTAAATATTTAATGGATGTGAAGAAAATAGTATTGCTCTATGAATAAGGAAGCCACAACTGATACTCTCACCCAAGGAGAAGGCAAGAAATCAGTTTTCTCAACCAGATGAGTTTAAGTCTGTCTTGGTCATAAATACAGATGGAATGATTCTTGCCAATGTTTAATATTCCTTGCTAAACTGTAATATGCTCCAATTGTTTTGCATTTAACTGTACATTGTTTCTTGTTAATACATGGTGAGTGCATATGTCAGCCCTTGCTGGAGCAGTTTAGTATCAGTAGATGAACAGATAACTGGGCGGCCACAGTGGTGTAGCGGTTAGCGTTGCCGCCTCACAGCAAGAGGTTCTCCGGTTTGATTCTCGGCTGGGGTGCCTTCTGTGTGGAGTCTGCATGTCCTCCCTGTGATCACGTGGGTTTCCTTCGGGTGCTCCGGTTTCCTCCCACATCCCAAAGACATGATGTAGGTGGATTGGACACTCTAAATTGGCCCTAGGTGTGAGTGTGTGCATGTGTGTGCCTTCTGTGGAAGGTTGGGCGCCGGGCTGACAACCCGACACTGTAAATCTCCACTGCCAATCATGAGTGGACAGGTGATCCGCTGTGGCAACCCCTAACTGGGAAAAAGCCGAAAGAAGAAGAAGATTAACAGATAACTACCAGCTTGTATTCATCAGCAATATTGGTCAATCACACTTCTGGGATATTGGCTTGGATGTCTTCAGAGTAAATGCCAAACTTAATATGGACCAGCGACGATCCCTATGATTCCTCAGTTGTTACAATTTTGTGATCATAATGGGTACAAATGAATTTCACATCTTGGAATCTTTTGGATTGCCAGTTTGTAATCCATTGCTCAGTGCAAGTCTTTACATTGTTTCTCTATTTTTTTCAGTGTCAAAAGCTTTAGCTAGGTTAAGATATGCAGCATGCATTGAGTGACTATGTCTTCACCCTCTGCTGACATTTGATATAAGTCTATGAGGCTCAGAACACAGGACTTGCTGTTTACAAAACTAACCTAATAGAGTCTAAATCAGTTAAGTTGTCTTTGTCCACATAACTGAGCTCTGCTATGATATGTTCCATTGTTTTACATACAAAGTTGCTGAGACTGATGGGGAGTGTAATTATTTGGTTCCATAGAGGGATTTCCCTTGTGTAAGTAGCTGGTATGTTTGCACCAGGTAATAACCCTGTGGATAAGCTGATGTTGAACAGTTCAGTTGGATGATCGGATAGCACACAATTGTCACTGATGAGAATGCAGCCTGGTATGTTGCTAGGTCCCTCTGAAGTATTATTTTTAGCATTTGACAGAGATTGTAAGATTTGTTCAAGATTGACAACAGGAAAGCAATATTTTCAGGGATACTGGGAGCAATAATGTGTGTAGGTCGGGCAATGTCATAAGTTCATAGGAGATTGGTAGGCTAATAGATTAAGGGCCCTTACAAGCCTAGCCAATATCACCCAATTTTACTTAATGTATGACCCCTAGGGGCAAGAGGATGGCATGGATTTGTGTCTGTGCATTGAGTATCTTACAGATTGCCCTGTCCATAAGGGACATAAGCATTACAATAGGTGTGAATTTGCAATTCCCCATACATTGATCCAAACTGCATTTTAAGAGGGCCAGGGAAGGGCTCTGCTTAATGTGAATAGGAACCCTGTTCCAAAGAAGGATCAATCTCTGAGACACAGATCTCTCTCTCTCCACCATGTTTGTTTGAGTTGCTGACTGAGTATATATCCTGAGATTATGTGACCATCATGCTGTTTGACTTGCAGATGTGTGTAGCAGCTCCATCAGGGCTGGATTTGTGAGAGGCTTGTAGGTCAGGCTGTTAGAACTACATTTGCCTGCTAATATCTTAGGTTTATAGCTGTGTACTAGTCTAATGACTCTGGAGCCTTTACAAGCCTAGCCCAAAAAAATTGCCCAGGCACCGTGCCACCCAATGATAGTTCACAGTGCCCTTGTCCAGTAAGGCAACTAGAGTGATCCCTGGGGTGAACATTTTCACTCGTCAAAATTTCTCTTGAAGTGGGCCAGTGAGGTGCTCTGCTTGACATGAATGGGAAGGCTATTCCAGAGTATGGGCAGTCTTTGGGAGATGAACCTGTCCCTCCAGCATGTTCTGTTAATTGTGGTAATGAGGTTGTGATCTCTGAAGTGTGTGGCGTGGGGGGATTGTGATTTCTTTAGGTGTAGCATTTCAAGTAGGGCTGGGTCGGACATGGCTTTGTAAGTCAAGCAGAGATCACCTCTAAGTAGATGATAAGAGACTGAGAACAGCTGAAGTTTCTTGAGTCTGTCCATGTAGGACATGTGTTTAAGGCCTAGGGTATTTTTTGTGAAGTACTTTTGTGGCCTCTCCAGCTGTTGTAGGTGTCTAGTCAGGTACATGCCAAACGGGGTGTTATATTTGATGACTGGTCTAAAGAGGGATGAGAAGAGAGGGATGATGACCTCTCTTCCTGGATTTGAAACCTTTGGTTATAAGATATGCCACATAGAAGGACTTTCTGACCACAGTGGCAATGTGGTAGTCGAAGGTGAGGTGGCTGTTGACCTGGGTGCCCAGATCTCTTCTGGTCCCTTCACTGTTCAGTGAGCTCCCATCAACGTGGTAATTCATGGGAACTAAGTTTTTTCCAAAGGGGATGATAACGCATTTTTTGGCATTAAGCTTCAGGGCATAGTTCTGACACCAGTGATTGGTCTCAAAGAGGCCCTTTTGTAGGATGTCTGCATCACTTGGGGAGTTGATAATGGCTCCTAGCTTGCAGTTATCACCGAACATGGTCGGCTAGACTCCTTCTGTATTGGCCTGGACTTCTGAGAAGTAGATACCAAACAGAAGAGGGCCCAGGACTGAGCCCTGTGGGACTCCACTCATGACTGGTCTACAGTCTGACTTGGAATCCACAACTTTCACTCTCTGGGTTCTGTTTGTGAGCCAGTTTGTAGCCCACCTAGTGATGTAAGGATTGATGCCTAGTTTGGTGAGTTTATGAATGATACCTGAGTGGGGAATGGTATCAAAGGCCTTGGCCAGGTCGAGGTAGGCTATATGCACTGCCTTACCCTTATCCACAGCCCCAGTGACTGTCTCAAAGAAGCCAACCAGGTTCAGCAGGCAGGATCTCCCCTTGACAAAGCCAAACTGTGTGGCATCAAGGGTTTGGCGATTGCTTATATCTTTGTTAAGCAGGTCCATGATGATGCGCTCCATAGCTTTGCATATGAGACTCATTGGGCTAATGGGGCGATAGTTCCCAGGGTCTGTAGTTGCTCCCCCTTTATGATGTGGGATGACTGTAGCAGTGTGCCATTCATTAGGGACATAGTCTGATGTAAGGCTGTGATTGAACAGGGCACACACATGTGGTGCCAGTTTATTTTGTATCTCATGTAGGATGCAGCCAGGTATAATATCAGGTCCCACGAATGCTGTATTCTTGGCTTTTGACAATGCAGCTCTTACCTGTGCCGCAGAAATGGTGGTGAGTACCAGGCTTTCTTCTGGTATTATGATAGGGCCCTTGGGGAGGGGTAAAGTTGGTGCTGAATCTGTCGGCCAGTATGTTGGCTATATCTGTTGGCTTAGTATAGGAGGTGCCATTGTGTAATAACTCAGAGCAAATCTGAGTATTGCCTTGGAGGTTTTTGATATAGCTATAGAAGGCTTTGTGGTTGTTTTTGTTGTCAGTCGCAATTCTGCCTTCATAGCTGGCTTTGGAGGATTTGACAAGGGATCTTAGATTTTTGTTGAGACTGATAAGGGGAGGTTTTCCAGTCTTATTTTTCTGCAACAGTTTCTTCCTTCTGTTGTAGAGTTTATTGATGGCTGGGGACCACCAGATTGGCTTCCTTTTTTTGGAGGAGAGAGTCTTAGTTCCATTTGGTATGGCAATGGCAAGGTCCATGCATTTGTGTATGTGCTTGTACAGTGCATTGGTGTATAATTTGGCAGTCATGCAGCTATTGTCCATTGGCATGGGTGCCGAGAAGTTAGCCACCTCTGTTTTTAGGAGCCCAAAGTTGGCTTTGGAGAAGTTTTTCAGGGTGGCCACCTTAGCGGGGGTTGTAGGTGAGATGGAGATTTCCATGGTGATCAGTTTGTGGTCGGATTTAACCAGGGAGGAATTAACTATAGGTGTGGAGTAACGGTCTCCCATGTTGGTGATAACTAGGTTGAGGATGTTGCTTCCTCTAGTGGGGGTCAAAATGAGCTGGTCCAGGTCATTGGAAAAGCGTTGGGCCTATAGATCGGTACTTGAATAGTTTTCCCTGTTGATGGAAGGGTAGTTGAAGTCACCCAGTATGAGAGTATTGGGTTGGACTTTGATAGATTCCAGGATGCTTAGGAACTTGGAGTGAGAGTCTAGGGACACGTTTGGGGTTCTGTAGCAGAATATGACTTGTATCTCCATCTTACCCAGTGTTAGTTGTACCTGAAGTATCTCGGATGCATTATGCTGGGCTACCAGTCTAAAGGTGTGCATATCCTTTAAGAATATGGAGACAACACTGCCTTTGGAGCTTCCGGTCATATTCTGTGGCTGAAAGGTATGAAATGAGTTGTAGCCGGGGAGCACAGGGGTGCTATCTGCCTCTTTAAACCAGGTCTCCATTACAGCACAGATGTCAACATTATCCATTTTGAGGAGAGCTTTGAGTGAGTGCATCTTGAGGTTTACACTTCTAGCACTGAGCAGCATGATCCTCAGATTGCATTTATTTGTAGCTGTTATGGTGGAATTTTGGTCTTTGGAACACCGCCTAAAAAAGGCACTATAGGGGTGACAGATGCAGGCCGTCTCTGGCAAAGCATTGAGGTCTGTTGATCATGTCATCCCAGGCAGTCAGATACTGGATCCCCTTAGAATTAAAACAGAAACTTTGCCAATTGTTGAAGTCAATAATTTTCAGCTTGTACTGCGATATAATTCTGGGAGATGGTAGAATACTGCTCAGGGCTAGGATCATGCCTTCCTGGGCCACATAATCCGAGAGTTCCATCACATCACTTTTCATGTAGTCCAGGGAGGTACATCTCAGGTCATTCACACCCACATGGACAATGACTGAGTCATATTTGCACTTGTTGGGGAGTGACCTGAATGCATGTGTTATGTGGCAGATCCTGGCACCTGATAGACAACTCTCTTGTCACCTTCTCCTTGTTCAACCTAGCGAGTGGGACATCAGTGTGCCTCACAGTTGAGTTTCCTATGATAAGTACATTGGGCAAAGTGTTTTGCCTTAAGAGCTTAGGTTGAGGGGCACAATGTGGTGGTGAGCTATGTGTTCTGGGGTTGGTGTGTTGTGGTGGTTGAGTGCATTTGTGTCTCGGGGGGTCTCTGTTGTTTGGGTAAATTTTTATTGAGAGCCTCCGCAAAGGTGAGTGTATGATTTGTGTTTCTATGTGTGGGTTGTGATGGTTGGTGTTTTGAAGGGTTGTGTGTTCTATGTAGTGAATTTCAGGTATTGAACTTCTCCTCTTGACCAGCTAGTCCGGTCTTGGTTGGAGCATGCACTACTTCCAGTTTGGGGCTATAAGTGCATCTCTCACATGTTTGAGTGTTGTGAGGTAAGAGGACAGGGTTTTCTGTGTACATTAGACAGTTGCCACACTGTCTCAGAATGCCCAAGTGCACAAGGTTAGCAGTAGAAAACACAGGAAATTGCCCTACAATCATACCAGAAGGGGTGGTCATAACTAATAAGTACTGGTGCTGTTACTGCGTAGGAACAACTAGTGCTGATGGCACCTAAGTGCACTACAATAAATGCTACAAAAGGCTGTTTAAGTGCTAGCCAATTAAACTAATTGAAGTGCAAGAAATAAAAGAACAAGCACGTTCTAAGGGAAAAATTGAAGAGCAGACTTTCTGGCACAGGTAATAGTTTACCTCAGCTGAACGCTGCTGCACGATGCGCAAACACATGCAAACATTGTCATTTAAACCAAGTTGAAAGGGATGGAAAAACTGCCCAAACAACCAATAAACTACAATTTCTGGACCAGAAACCACTCCTCTTGTGGTAGATAGGCTACCTAGTGCTTACCACTCCCACTGATAAGCTAGAAGGCTTCCCTCCAACACAGAAAGGTCTGGATTACTCAGAAACTTACAAAACAGTCCTGGATACAGCAAGTCTGTATCTGGACTACACTAGTTACAGGAAAGGTAGGAAACAAGCTTAGAACTTTTTTGATTTCTTTTTTTTTTTTTTTGCAGAAAAGCAGTTAAAACAGTAGAAAAACACTTTAAATGCAGTACAAGCTAGCACACTTGAGTGTGTAGCAATAGTTAAGGCAAATGCAGTTTAAGTAAATGCAGATAAATTAAAAACAACAAAAGAACAAGTGCAGAGAGCAGTAAATTATGAAAAAATCAAAAATTGAGGCACTTGAGTATCTCTTTCTCCTTCCTGTTGCTCTTGTAGTCTGCAGGATGCCAAAACTGTATACTCAGAGCTTAAACAAGTGCAAACCCATACAAACACTGGCTTTTAAACCAGAAAGTTGAAAGAGATAGAAAAACTGCCCAAGCGGCCAATAAACTACAGTTTCTGGGCCAGAAACCACTCCTCTTGTGGTAGAGAGGCTACCTAGTGCTTACCATTCGCACTGATAAGCTAGAAGTCTTCCCTCCAACACAGAAAGGTCTGGGGGGCTTAGAAGCTTACAAAATAGTCCTGGATACAGCAAGTCTGTATCTGGACTAGACTAATTACAGGAAAGGCAGGAAACAAGCTTAGGTCTTTTATCCATGGGATCAGAATATGTGATATTATTATTGCTGAGATTATTGCATTGTAGGAAATTATTCCTTAACTTCTTGTCATAACTGAAGAAAGATTTGTAGTTTATTTTCTCATTTATTGTGAGCTTAAGCCAGGGTTGCCAGACGTCCCTATTTGGGCGGGACTGTCCCGAGATCAGCAGCCTGATCCCGAGTCCCGCCCTGCAGGTTTAAATCCCGGCCAGCCTACGCTTTGTTTGTTTTTTTTGTTTTTTTTTTTATTGTCCCGTATACCTGGCATACGGGCCAATCAAAAATTGCTAAACACGGAGCTTCTTGTGTTCCGCATTAAACACGAGAAGCTCTGTGTTTAGCGATTTTTGATTGGCCCATATGCCGGTATACGGGCCAATCAAAAATCGCTAAACACAGATCTACTTGTGTTGAATGCGGAACTGCAATGCATTAAACACGAGAAGCTCCATGTTTAGTGCAGAGCTATTGAGCTACTGTTCTTTAATGTGGAACTGTGTTCCGCATTAAAGACCTTTTTTTTTTGGTCTTCACTTGCCGTGAGAGTCCTTCTTTTTTTTTTTTGTCCTTACTACCTGGGGGGCTGGAAATCTGGCAACCCTGGCTTAAGCTCATATTTCACTTTTCATTTTCTAATAGGGCTCTTAAGTTCCTTGCTGGCATATTTCTGTGTGGTCTTGAGGTAGGAGGGGTGGGGGTTTCTTACTTTTCATTATATTCCTTCTTTTGGTCTACAGCTTATTAACATAATTTTTCCTTAAATCTCATTGAATACCACCTTGCCTATTTTCTGCAGTTACCTGATGATACATGAACAGCTCAGCTATTAGTGCTGTTTATCACAAACATCTTCATTCATGCAGCACAGATGTCCATCTGCATCACTGAATATCCAATCAGCGTAATAGACCTCTAGTTGCATAAGTTTAGCAACACTGGAAATGGAAACTAGTATTCCATATTTACAGTGGCTGTCAATTACTATTAGGAGTGTGCACATTGAGTTCTTTGCAGTCTGACATTAACAGTATGCACAGTCTAAGTGCTAGCATGTGTTTAAGCATGTGAGTGAGTGAGATATTTCTTAACTGTCCTTGATTTTGCAGAATGCCTTTGATTTTGCCTCACTTTAGGTTTGTTTCTCATGAAATTTGTTTCCTGACAAATGGTGCAGAGCTCCAAATAATGACAGTCCAATGACTTTATGACTTCAAATTCTTCAGTAATATGAATGCTGCTATTCTTGACATTTTTTTTAATTTATAAGAGAAATACTTAATGTCTATCCCTGATTTTAATCCCTTGCCCCCCATTCTTTTTGCTTTGTCTCTGAGTCTTGCACTTAGAAGGTGAGAACTGTGTGTGTGTGTGTGTGTGTGTGTGTGTGTGTGTGTGTGTGTGTGTGTGTGTGTGTGTGTGTGTGTGTGTGTGTGTGTGTGTGTGTGTGTGTGTGTGTGTGTGTGTGTGTGTGTGGGTGTGTGTGTGTGAGAGAGAGAGAGAGAGAGAGAGAAAGAGAAAGGGAGCAGGAGCTACTTCTCCACTGTCCCTGATTTTAATCCTTTATTCCTCTTCCATTATTTTTGGTTTTGAATCTGATTCCTAAGCTAAAAGGTTGAGAGCTATAGTGTGTGTGTGTGTGTGTGTGTGTGTGTGTGTGTGTGTGTGTGTGTGTGTGTGTGTGTGTGTGTGTGTGTGTTTTGGTGTACGATACCTTTCAACTGTCCCTGATTTTGCCCTCATATGTTTGGTCTGCTCTTTGTAAAATTTGTTTTTTCAACACCATTGCACATAGCGGTCTCTAAATAATGACAGTCATTTGAGTTTCTAACTTTGTATCCTGTAGATAATGCAGGACAATGCAAACCTGCTGTTCTAGCAAATTCTTAAGAGCCATTTTTAATATTTTCTTGATTTTGAACTTTTGTCCCTCCAGTTTTTGGTTTTTGTCTCTCATTCATACAGTAATAGGTTGAGAAAGAAAACATGTATTTTGGGTTCTTCATATATTATCATTATTTTATGTTTTTTCAAGTGGTGATTGTATTACCTCTTTTGCAATATTTCTTGTGGTCCTACTGTTGGAAACTCCTGGTGTCTGGCTGGTGTGTGATTCTCAAACAATCTGGAAATATATCGCTGATTGATAAGTATTTAAATATTTCAGAGTTCTGCATTGTCTTAATTTTGCCTGACTGAATTGTTTTATATATTTTCTGGTATTGTTTTCAGTTTCTTATCTGTCCTGAAACTGCATACCCCCTATTTCTGAGGTGGAGTTTATAAAACTGGTCTAACAGCTTTTGTGTTATCTGATTGCTTCAAGGCTTGCTGATTTAAAAATAGTTTCTGTTTGTAAATTCCTGCATGCACTGTTGGAAACTCCTGGTATCCGGCTGGTGTGTGATTCTCAAACAATCTGGAAATATATCGCTGATTGATAAGTATATTTCTTGGCATTTTAACCTTTCAGAGTTCTGCATTGTCTTAATTTTGCCTGACTGAATTGTTTTATATATTTTCTGGCATTGTTTTCTGTTTCTCATCTGTCCTGAAACTGTTTCCCCCCCACCCTATTCTTGTGGTGTTGTTATAGTTGGTGGCTTTGCAGTTGCCCGCCCTTACTGTAAATTAGATTTGGGACACCCCTCCCAGTCTGGTGTTCACTCTACTTAATACAGAGAGAACACTTGAGAAGGCCAACCCAGTTAGGTTCTTAACCTTGAATTTTTCTGAATTTTTCTTCTGCTCCTTCTTCCTCTCTCCTTGCACTTCACTTACAAAATTGCACTTTATTTTGCTTTTGCATCTTCTTAAAAGTACTCAGTTGTAGTTATTCTGCTCCATTTATAAGCCTTTTGGTTTAAGCACTTGGGCTCCAGACCAGTTGTTTTGCATTAAGAAGGTTTGTGGTCTGCACTCTTGTGGCAGGACAGGTAGCTTACATCCTTCTAAGTTGGGAATTGCTGATTGAAGGCTAAGTGTCTGTTATTCTAAAAGTGTATTAGTTCTGGGTTAAGCACTTGGGCTTCAGGCCAGTTATTTTTCATTAAGAAGGTTTGTGGTCTGCACTCTTGTGGGAGGAGAGGCTAGATTCTACCCTTCTGAGCTGGGAATTTCTGGTTAAAGGTTTACTATGCCTGCTTATTTGAACTGTTTCTTTCTGAAATTGGTGCACCTTGTTTGCTGTAGCATAGACTAGATTCAGACATCCTGAATCTAGCTTTGTTTGTATAACTTGAGCACTAATCCAGGCCATCTTTTTTGGAGAAGGTTTCCCAGCACCCTAGTGGCAGGAGTGTGCAGTTAGAACTTGTCTGATTGAAGACTGCTGGAACAGGGCTCAGTTTTAGAGCTTTTTTACTGGTTAATTGGGTAATTTATCTGTTTGCTTGTTTTCTACTGTTATATAAAATGCACTTTATTCATCTGCTTTTGTACATTACTTTATTTTGCTTTTGCTGCTTGTTCTTAAAAGTACTTAATTCCATTTATTCTGCTGCATTTATTACTGCTTGTTAGTAAAAATCAAAAGAAAAACGAGTTAAATGGCAGGAGAAAGCTGAAATAAGCAAATACGAATAACGTAATGCTAAAGCAACTAAAAACTTTAATATGGTAAGCGCTTTCAGTGGTAAAAATATTCCACCTTCTTCAGACCCAGAACAACATAAAACTGATGCTTATATAGCTTGTAGTTAATTATCAATTAGTCATTCAATCAACCAATAAAAATAAAACCAGATAAAAGTACAATATTTAAACAGTATGAAACCTGCTCAAAAATGTTACAATGTTAAGTACATAATACTCAATTTATAAATAACATTAAATATATATGTATAACGTGTAAATGTTATACTGAAAAATCACATTTTAAAAAGCTACTAGGGCAAAACTGAAAATGTATAATATGTGATAATGACATAAATTCACTGTAAGAACTAAGATATTTAGCTAAATATAGACATATAAAAAATATATAGTAATATGTACCTTGTTTGCTGTATATATTGCTAATATATATTATCAGACATAAAACAAATTTAAACATCGCCACTTCAGTCAGAACTGCCCGTAGTAAAAAACACTTTAACCTGGAACTGTTTCTAAACGAACTTAAACAATGTAATTGGTCACCCCTTAAGTTCCTCCCTATAAATGAAGCAGTTAATTACTTCAATACCACTTTCCTAGCAATCCTAGACCATCATGCCCCAATGCGTTCCATAAGAATGAAAAATAAACCAGCCGTTTGGCTCTCAAATCATAGCAAGAAATTAATCCTTAGTAGAAACAAATCTTGGACTAAATGGCGTACCACAAAGGACATGATTGATCACCAAACTTTTAGACAACAAAGAAACCTAACAAAAAAGCTATCCTACAAGATAAAAAGAACTTTTATATCCAACTACAGCAATCATCCCTTCAACAACCTCAAAAGTTCTGGTCTGCTATCAACACACTACTATCCCCAGGCAAAGCAGCAACACCTAATCCACTAGGCTCTAACCCTGATTTTCCATTACAAACAGCAAATGCCTTTAATACTTTCTTCACCACAGCTATACTAAATCTAGCTAACCAACAAAACCCTAATACCTCTAAGTTGCCCAGTCCAAACTCCACTCCTCCCCCTTTTCACCTTGAAACCTATACCCACCTCCTATATCTCTTCCTTACTTCAAAAATTAAAACCTACTACCCCCTCAGCTGA
The DNA here is from genome assembly GCF_019279795.1 of Protopterus annectens. Lineage (NCBI taxonomy): Eukaryota > Metazoa > Chordata > Ceratodontiformes > Protopteridae > Protopterus > Protopterus annectens. The sequence goes on from NC_056732.1 coordinate 1,608,064,697, forward strand.
TAAATTACCAGCAGAATATCTTAAAATAGGAGCCAAAGCCATTGCCTACCCAATCTCCATATTGATCAATAGAACTATAAAAGAAGGCATTATCCCAACAATTTGGAAAATCTCTCATATCATTCCTCTTCACAAAGGTGGTGACTCTACTAAGTTCTCCAACTTTCACCCCATAGCTCTACTCTCTCCACTTGCCAAAATAATGGAAAAATGCATCCACAAACAATTAATAACCCACCTACTCCACTATAATCTCCTAGCTAACTGTCAACATGGTTTCCGGCCTTTCCACAGTACCACTACAGCCTTGCTATCATTTACTAACTGTATCAACACAAATCGCAACAATAATATTTTTTCCTCAGCTTTCTTTGTAGACCTATCTAAAGCCTTCGACATGGTCAATCATCAACTTCTCCTCCACCAACTAAAGTCCCTCTCTATTGATAATCCTGCTATGAACTGGTTTTCATCTTACCTGGAAAACCGAAAACAAGCAGTTCTCTGGCAAAACCATCTTTCAGACCTCCTGCCCACCTCCATAGGTGTCCCTCAGGGCTCTATTTTAGGTCCACTCCTGTTTTCCATTTTCATAAATGACCTTCATCTCTCTAATCCACTCGCTACCTGCATCCAATACGCTGATGACTCTACCATCATATGTTCAGCAGCCCCATCGCTAATAGAACTTCATTCTCTAACACAAAAAGCCTTCTCCACTACAGAACAATGGTTCTCCAACCATTGTCTTCTCCTTAACCCAAAAACCAAGCTACTACTCTTTACACCCTCTCACTTGTCTCCCCCTCTTCATTTTACGCTTACATCCAACAATGGTACCACTATCTCTCCAGACCCCACCACCAAACTCCTAGGAATTACAATTGACAATCAACTAAAATTTGACACTCACATAAATACTACAATAAAATCTATTAACAAAAAACTTGGATCCCTCTATAGAATAAAACCTTTCCTGACACCAGTAGCCAGAACCACCATAGCTAGAACCCACTTAATCTCTACCCTGTTATATGCTTCCCCCATATATACCAATCTTTCTAAAAATAATCTTAACAAACTAGCTAAATCATATAACAATATTGCCAGATTTGCTACAAACTCTCTATACAGGACTCATCACTGTCAGAATCTAAAACAACTAGGCTGGCTTGAATTACCTCACCTATTACAATTTAACCAACTTATAATCGCCCACAAAGCCCTGTACCAACCCAACAACACCCCAATTCTCTCTACCTTCATAAAACCATACAATAACTTGAGGAATCTGCGCTCTGCTAACAAATTGTTGATTCATACTTGCTTATCAAATAACTTAGCAGATGATTCCATATTCTCTAATTCAGTTGGTAAAATATGGAATCAATTACCACAAGATCTGACAACCCTAATCTCTCTCTCGCTATTTAAAACTAACCTAAAACTTTTCTTCTCTAACCACTGGTTATGCTCTTGTACCAATCCTGACTAACTGTTTTTTTCTCTAATTATCTGATACCCTGAAAACACATTTTTCTTAACCACAACCCTGCATCTTTCACTCTTTATACTAGCCTTCCTTCTTGATTTCTAACACTGTCACTCACAAGTACTACTTAATCATGCTTAACTCTCCCACTCATTTTTTTTCCTACTCCTTTTTAAATATTGTTAAACTAAGATGAATTTATTTCTTACTAATGCCTTTTCTAATTTTTGGTATCAAATATTACTGTAAGTTTTGTAGTATGTTTTACTCTGTTTTTACTATGTTTTTTAAACTGGAGCTTTTCTCCCCGGGCCTCCACTGAAAATGGACATGTATCCAGTTGGACTAGCCCGGTCAACAAATGTAAAATAAAAAAATAAAATAAATAAAATGTAAAAAATAATTAATTGCATGCTGGTTAAAGACTAAAATCTGATCATAATAATACTGAATATATGACCAAAAACAAAGTCCATATTTTTATATATATGAAACTGTGTAAATGTTACTATGTTTTAAACTTAATCAACAAAAAGGTACAGTATCAAATTCAAAATCTTTTATGCAAAATTAATATGTTATCTATTTAAAGCTTTTAATTTTAACACGCTTTTAATAGACACAAATTAATTTAAACCAGGGAAAATGTATGCAGCCGTTTTAATTTGTCAATACAACTCATTTTGTTCTAATAAAAGTTGCCAAGGCCCCCCTCTCGGGTCTAAAAGTGTTTGGTGTACAACCAAAAATAAAAACTCATGTTGGAAATTGTAAAATATGCCGAGCAAGAGCATTGTTAACATCACCTTTACTAACAGCATAAAAATGCTCATATATTCTTTGTTTTTGTTTCCGCTCGGTCTTACCTATATAAAATTGAGGGACAAGCCTGACAGCAATTTGCATATACTGCAGCTTTGGACTTACAATTAAAGGAGCCATTTATTGTGTAGTGTTTGTTATTAATATTGATGTCAGTAGTCACTTGAATGTGTTTACACTGTGTACAATGCCCACATTTACGCATACCTTTATGTACCCGCTTGTTCGTACCTAGATGCTCATTCTTATGCCTTTCCAACAGATTTTTAAGGTTAAAACCCCTTCTAAAAGTGAAGCGAGGTCTGATACCTAGCTTAGTACAAATGGACGGTTCTTCCAAAATTAATGCCCAATTTTTTATAAAAATCTCTTTGACTCTTGCCGTGTCAGCTGAAAAAGTAGATAGGAAACTAAGATGTAATAACATGACACTGTCATCGTTTTTGTCATGCTGTCGTGTAATTAGATTAGTATTGGTAGTAATACCATCCTTATATGCTCTACTAGTTAAAATAGGTTCTTATCTTTAACTTCTGTAAGTGTTTCTAAAAACAATTTGATAGGATACCCCCTACTTGTGAACATGGACTTCATCTTGTTACATTCTAAGTCAAAGTCAACATCTTCAGTAACCATCCGTGCAGCTCTCACCAACTGGCCTTTAACATCTGCCCTTTTCTGGTGATATGGATGTTCACTAGTATAGTGCAGGAAGGCATTGGAGTAGGTAGGTTTCCTATAAATGGTAGCTTTATACTGCTTGTTATACCTGTCATTAATCAGTTGTACATCAAGATATGTTATGCTATCTACCCCTACTTGATAAGTGAATTCAAGAAAATTGGTTTTGTTGGTAATATGTTGTATGAATCCTTCGATCAGTTTGATGTCACCTTGCCATACCAGTCACATGTCGTCTTGGTATCTGGTGTACCATAGTACATTTTCCTGAAAAACACTATCAGGGAACAAAAAATTATGTTCCCAATATGCCATGACACTGTTGGTGAAACTGGCACCACAAGGGGACCCCATGGCTACCCCTTTATTTTGTAAAAATATATTCGTGTCAAACATAATATAGTTATTAGAAAGAATCAGATCCAAAAGTGTTTCAACCAGACATATTTTATCATGCTCTACATTCTTGGACAACATAAATTCTCTCACCCATTCTATACCCAATAGGTGGGGGATGACTGTGTATAGATTTATTACATCAATCGTAACAAAAATGTTGTTGTCCTTATACTCCAAGTTGTTAATATTATCCAGGAAACTCCATGAATCACGACATATTTGTAACTCCTGGTTAATAAGTGGTTTAAGAATACTATCTACCAATTTAGCACAAGCAAAAGTAATCGAACCCCTACCATCAACAATGGGTCTAAAAGGGGGTTCCTGATATCCTTGTGTAGTTTTGGAGTCCCAAAAATACTAGGAATTCTAGGTGCTGCCATAGAAAGATACTGAAAGGTGTCTATGTCAATAGACCCTTCCAGAAATAAATCGTCAAGAGCAGTTCTAATGTGCCTGTATGCAGTATTAACCTGATGTAAACTAGCAGGGGTATATACTTCAGAATCCATGTGTTCACGCATCTTACTAATGTAGTTAGACTGATTGATAAACACCATGCCCCCTCCCTTATCCCCCTCCGATTATTTGAACCGTTTCTTTCTGAAATTGGTATGCCTTGTTTGCTGTAGCATAGACTAAATTCAGACCTGCTAAATCTAGCTTTGGTTGTATAACTTGAGCACTAATCCAGACCATCTTTTTTTGGAGAAGGTTCCCTGCACCCAAGTGGCAGGAGTGTGCAGTTAGAACTTGTCTGATTGAAGACTGCTGGAACGGGGCTCAGTTTTTAGCTTTTTATTGGTTAATCGGTTAATTTGTTTAAATCAGTTTGCTAATTTGCTACTGTTATATAAAAAAATAAATAAATACACTTTATGCATAGCCGCTTAGCTAGGTTCAAACTATTCCCGGCACCATAAAGTCTGCTCTTTAAATTTTCCCTTAAAACTACCCAGTTGTTTTAGTTTTAGTACTCAAATCTGTTTCTTTGAGCTCAACACTTGTTCAGAACTTGTTGTAAGCACTAAATAAGCTACAAATTACTACAGCACTCAACTTTCCTCACTTGTCTAGAGGAAAACAGTTTTTAGTACTTAATAAATAAGCACCTATCCAGGCATGTCTAAGGGTCAGCTCCTGGTGTTTTCTTCTGTTTACCTGATGAATCTGGGCATCTTGGGGCAGTGCAGCAATTGCCTCATGTACACAGACAACCATCTCCTCCTACCACTCAACACTACAACCTGTGAGAGATGTACTTATATAACCAAACTGGAAGCAAAGCTCTCTTCTCCCAAGACTAGACTAGACAGTCAAGAGGAGAAGGTAAACACTTGCACCACATCACACTCATCACATAGTCCCTCAAAACCTACATCACCAAAACAGACACATAGAAACACAAACCTACATTCGCAGAGGCTCTCAATAAAAATCTGCTCAAGCAACAGAGTCCTCCAAAGCAGAAACGCAAGCAACCTCCACCCCCAGCACAACCCAAATGACACATAGCCCACAAACTCAGTCTGCCATTCAATCACAGCCCATAAGGCATAACAACATACCCAACACTCTAGTCATAGGAGACTCTATAGTCAGGCACACTGATGTTCCACTCACCAGGCTAAACAAGGAGAAAGTTACTGTCAGCTGCCTGTAGGGTGCCAGGATCCACCACATAATGCACGCACTCAGGTCACTCAGTAACAAGTACAAATATGACTCTGTCATTGTCCATGTTGGTGTGAATGGCCTGAGACGTACTTCCCTGGACTACATGAAAAGAGACACGGAGGAGCTCTCTGATCTTGTAGCCCAGGCAGGTATGACCCTAGCCCTGAGTAGCATCCTGCCATCACCCAGAATGATACCACAATACAAGGACAAAATGATTGACTTCAACAATTGGCTAAGCTTCTGGTGTCATTCTAAGGGGATCCAGTATCTGTCTGCCTGTGATGACATGATCAACAGACCACGATGCTTTGCTAGAGATGGCCTGCACCTGTCACCCTTGGGATTCCGGATACTGGCTAAGGCTCTTGCCACTCCTATAGTGCCTTTCTTAGGCAAGGTTCAGATGACAAAATCACCACTGTAACAGGTACAAGCAAGTAAATTTGAGGTTAATGCTGCTCAATGCTAGAAGTCTAAACCTCAAAATGCATTCACTTGAGGCACTCCTTAAAATGGAGAACATAGACATTTGTGCAGTGACAGAGATCTAGTTCAATGCTCCAGAAAGCACCCCTGCATTACCAGGCTATAATTCATACCACACCTTTCGGCCACCTAACCTGGACCAAAACACCAAAAGCAGAGGTGTGTCCATATTCATTAAGAATATCCACACCTCCAGGCTAGTTGCTCAGCATAATGCATCCAAGATTATCCAAGTGCAACTAACTCTGGGCAAGATCGCAATCCAAAGTTTAAATTGCTACAGATCCCCCACCATGCCCCAGGATTCTCATTCCTCATTTCTTGATACACTGAAAAATATTAGGATACAACCCAACATCCTCATAATGGGTAATTTCAACTACCCCACCATTAACTGGGAAAATTACTCATGCACCAACTCTTTTGCTCAACGTTTTCTGGAATTCATAAGTTCCAATGTCTTGTATCAACTTATCCATACCCCCACCAAGGGCAGCAATATCCTAGACCTGGTCATTACCAACATGGGCAACCAGTGTTCCACACCAGAGATCAATTCCTTGTTAGTCAGATCCGACCACAAGCTAATCACCCTAGACATCTACATCCTGCCCCCACCCCCCATTAGGGAAACCACCATAAAAAATTTCTCCAAAGCTAACTTCGCACTTCTTAAGACAGAAGTGGCAAATGTCACAACACCCATGCAGATGGACAACAGAGGTACGACTGCTAAATCCTACACAAATGCACTTTATAAGCACTTACATGAGTGAGTGGTTTGTGCTATCCCCTAACAGAAGCAAGATGCTATCCTCCAAAAAAAGGAAGCCAATCTGGTGGTCCCCTGCCATAAACAAACTCTACAACAGAAGAAAGAAACTGTTGCAAAAGAGTAAAATCCCATGATTGGAGGAACTCCCTGGTCAGCCTCAGTAAGAAGCTGAGATCTCTCATAAAATCCTCCAAAGCTAGTTACGAAAACAAAATCGCCACTGATTCTAAAGACAATCACAAAGCATTCTATAGCTATTTCAATGGCAACACTCAGATCTGCTCTGAGTTACAGCACAATGGGACTAAATATACAGAACCAACTGATATTGCTAACATCCTGGCACATAGGTTCAGTGCTAACTTTACCCCTCTCTCACCCCCTAAAGGGCCCATCTCTATACTGGAAGAATGCAAAGTTCCTGTAATCACGGCTGCATAGGTAAAAACCACACTCTCCAAAGCCAAGAACACAGCATCCATGGGACTTGACAACATCCCAGGCTGTGTTCTACATGAACTACAGAACAAACTGGTTCCCCAACTAAGCACCATGTTCAATCATAGCCTCACCTCAGGCTTTGTGCCTACTGAATGGTTCACAGTAACTGTTATCACACTCCACAAAGTGGGAGCCACCATGAACCCTGGGAACTACTGCCCCATTAGCCTAACTAACCTGGTCTGCAAGGCCATGGAAACTATCATCATGGAACTTATAAACAAAGACACTGGTAATCTCCAAACTCTGGACCCCACCAGTTCAGGTTTGTAAAAGGCAGATCATGTCTCCTAAACTTGATAGACTTCTTTGAAGCAGTCACCAAAGCCATATACGAGGGTAATGTGGTTCACACAGCCTATCTAGATCTCGCCAAGGCTTTTGACACCATCCCCCACTCTGGAATTATAGATAAACTCACTAAACTAGGTATAAATTCCTATGTCACAAGATGGGTTGCCAAATGGCTCACTGACAGAACCCACACTGTGAAAGTAGCAGACTCCAAATCCGACTTCAGACCAGTGACAAGTGGAGTACCACAGGGTTCATTCCTGGGTCCTCTCCTGTTTGGTATCTACTTTTCTGAAGTACAGGCTAACACAGAAGGTCTTTGGCTAATGAAGTTCGCAGATGACTGCAAACTAGGAGCCATAATCGAAACTCCTAACGATGTGGACATCCTACAAAAGGGCCTCACTGAGACAGATGCCTGGTGTCAAAGCCATGGCCTCAAGCTCAATGCCAAAAAGTGCATTTTCATCCCCTTTGGTAAAAACTCTGTACCCATGAGCTACCACATAGGTGGTAGTCTACTTAACACCGAAAGTATGATAAGAGACCTTGGGATGCAAGTGGACAGTAGTCGCTCCTTTGATAATCACATCGCCACAGTAGCCAGGAAATCCTTCTGCGTGGCACACCTCATCACAAAAGGTTTCTCATCCAGGAAAAAAGAGGTCATTGTTCCACTCTACTCGTCACTCATTAGACCCATTATAGAGTACAGCGCCCCTTTTGGTATGTACCTCACAAGACATCTACAACAACTGGAAAGGCTGTAGAAATACCTCATGAAGAGGATTACCAGCCTCAAACAGATGCCCTATGCAGACCGTCTCAAAAAACTTCAGCTTTACTCCGTCGCATATCACCTACTCAGAGGTGATCTCTGCCTTACATACAAAGCTATGTCAAACCCAGAGCATTTGGACATGCTCCACTTAAAGAAATCCCAATCCCACCAAGCTACATGCTCTAGGGACCTAAACCTTGTGACCACAATCAACAGAACATGCTGGAGGGATAGATTCCTGTCCCAGAGACTTCCCATACTCTGGAACAAACAACCTATCTATATCAAACAAAGCTCCTCATTAGCACTCTTCAAGAAAAATCTTGATGATTGGATGGGAAATAGGAAATTCACCCTGGGGATCACCTCTGGGGCTCTGCTCGACAGAGGCACAGGAAAATAATTGTCTTAGGTGGCGAAAGCCAGGGTACCTTTTTGGCTAGGCTTATATAGGTCCTAGGGACAATAGCCTAGTACCTACCTATGAATCTATGAAGAAGTGGTCAACCATGAAAGGTATTGCATATATTATTGATTATTAGTTGTGTGTGTGTATGCACATGTCTGTGTATGTGGTGTACAGTGAGTTGACAAGCAGTATCACTTCCTTGCCAGCTATAGGTCCCCCTCTATGACCCAGAAAACCCATACCATGTATTTAAACTTATTAGAAACACTAACCATCCAACCAAATACCATATTCATAGGCGACTTTAATAACCCTACTATTAACTGGGAATCCTGTACAACATCATAGGTACAGGCACAGAGGTTCCTGGATTTTGTAAACACAAACTTCCTGAACCAAATAGTCAATATACCAACCAGGTGTGCAGCCATACTGGATTTGGTCCTCACTAACATGGGAGAGTGTTGAACACCCCCTACTGTAATGTCTTCCCTGGTAAAGTCAGCCCACAAAATGGTCTCCTTTGAAGTCAAAATAAAACCTGGACCCCCAGCTAAACCTGGAATATTCAGAAACTATTCTAAGGCTAACCTCCTGCTATTAAGTGATAACCTGGCAAAATTTCAAGCCCCCATATACCTTGGGAACACTGCTGTCTATGCAGAACTGTTTGCAGAAACCCTGTGCAAGCATGGTAATAGCTGCATAGAGGCAGCTGTACCCAACAAGAAGAAGTACAGAAGTAATTCAAAAAACAATTCACTCTGGTGGAATCACAAAATCAGTAGGCTGTATAACAGAAGGAAGAAAATCATGGCAAAAATTAGGAGGTGCAGCACCCAACAGGATAAAAGCATTCTCATCAAACTAAACAAGCATCTCAGAGGACAAATAAAGTCTACCAAAGCCAAATTTGAGGTGAATATGGCCTTCCAATCCAAGGACAACCATAAGGCATTCTTTAGCTATGTCAACAACCTCAAAGGCTATACACAATTGTGTGCAGAGCTCAATGTAAATGGAGCCACCTATACTGAGCCAGAAGATACAGCAAACCTACTGGCTTATAAATTCAGCTCCAACTTTACCCCTCTCTCCCCCTTAACCTTCCCTCAGGAAATACCATTTAATATAACTTCCCCTGCTATCACTAGGGAACAGGTCCTTAATACTATCTCTAAGGCCAAGAACACTGCATCAATGGGCCCAGGCAATATCCGAGGATGCTTTCTAAATAGCATGAAACATGACCTATCAAGGCCTTGAGAATTTATATTTAACTATAGCCTCCAAACAGGCTTTGTGCCACATGAATGGAGAACAGCAACAGTAATCCCTCTGCACAAAGGTGGGACATCTACAGACCTTGGAAACTACAGACCCATAAGTCTCACTATTCTTATATGTAAAGCCATGGAAGGAATTATCATGGAAATGATCAATAGTGATACAGTAAACCTACAGACACTGGACCCAGCCCAGTTTGGTTTCATCAAGAACAGATTATGCCTACTCAAGCTGGTGGATGTCTTTGAGAAGGTCACCAAAGCAGTGGATGATTGCAAAATGGTTCACACTGCCTACCTTAACCTGGCCAAGATATTTGACACAATACCCCACTCAAGCATTGTTGACAAACTCATAAGATTAAGCACAAACTAACGTCACCCAGTGGATAGCGAATTGGCTCACAGACAGGACTCAGGAAGTTAGAATTGGGGAGTCCACCTCTGTTTTTGGCATTTACTTCTCTGACGTTAAGGCCAGTGTTAGTGGTCTCCGGCTGACTAAATTTGCAGATGATTGTAAATTAGGAGCTGTTATTGAATCCCACACTGACACAAATGTTCTCCAGTAGGGGCTGACACAGGCAAACAACTGGTGTCAGAGCCATGGACTAAAACTAAATGCCAAGAAATGCATAATAGTATCCTTCATGAAGTCATCCACCCCTCGTAACTATCATATTGACAACACATCTCTTAGAGTTGACCTAGTAGTCAGGGACTTAGAGACACACATAGATAGTAATCTACCCTTTGACAATCACATGTCTACAGTAGTGAGGAAATTCTTCTATGTTGCACAGCATATAAACAAAGGCATGGCATCTAAGTCCAAGGAAGTCATTGTTCCACTTAATTCGGCATTCATCAGACTTAGCATTGAGTACAGTACCCCCTTTGGTATTTACCTAACCAGGCATATCCAACAATTGGAATGTCCACAGAGGTTCCTCACTAAAAGAATACAGGGCTTAAGTAAAGTGTCCTATGCAAACCGCCTCAAGGCTCTATCCCTGTATTCTTATTCTGTCTCCTACAGGCTTTCAGGGGGAGATTTATGACTGACATACAGGGCATTGTCAGACCCCACTCTAATGGACCTCCTGTATATCAGCAAAACAAACAGCACCAGAATTACCCATTCTAAAGACTTAAACTTTGCCTGTGATATAAATAGGACCTGCTGGATAGAGAGATATGTATCCCAGAGATTACCCCATCTCTGGAACAGGCTCCCCATCCATGTGAAGCAGAGTTCCTCCCTAACCCAATTCAAGTGCAACCTGGACAAATGGATGGGGAACAGGAAATTAATCCCTGGTTTCACACCTAAGTCTGTAATGGACACAGGTAACCTGTAAATGGTTCATCTCCCAGGCTGTAGTCTGTACATGGTTCATCACCCAAGCCCCTGCTTACACTTATCAAGGGTATCAGAACTTGTCAGAGATTTGGGATGCATGGCTAGGCTTAAAAAGGCCCTTGTAGTTGTTACTCTAGTAAACACCTATGAACCTTTGAAGCTATACTTGTCATTAGTGATTTTCTGTATAAATTGTTAATGATTACCATCTGTAATGTTGCATATTTGATTTTCAGGTTTCATATGCTTCAGAAAATTAATGTTAACATAAGACCTGTAGGGTATGTATACAACACACATGTAGTAGGTTGCTATGTATATGCCTGATAGCAACAAACAAATATGTGATTGTGGGTATTATTTATCTGCGTATTTATTAATTTGATAACAGACAGACATTTGACAAGTACAGTGTAATTTTACTGTAATTGGAGGACACATAGTTTTGTGTTGGGGGTTGTAATGGGTCAAACTACACACATCTGAAAACAGCTAGGTAAAATATATAGTACTGTGCCTGTCATTTATGCCTTTATTTATTTACTTGCAATAAATTGCAGTGTATGTGTCTGACAGTAACAAGGGCTGTAGTGGGCCACAGTGTATGTGTTTTATAGCAACAGGGGATGCAGTATCCATGTGGCAGTAACAAACTAAAGGATGCATTGGAGTAAATGTATTTTACATGGAGATCATGGATATCACTGCTATACACATTTAGATGCAGCACACTGCATTTTAGACAAACTATTTGCACTGAAATTTTTGAAAAGTCATTTTGCTGCTAGCTATCACTATAAACTGCACTGCTGTATTATAGTCATACCAGTGCTGTGACTATAAACTGCACTGCTGAATTACATACTATTGCTGTGACGCTATAAACTGCACTGCTGCATTACATACCAGTGCTGTGACTCTATAAACTGTACTGCTGCATTACATAACAGTGCTGTGACTCTATAAACTGCATTGCTGCATTACATACCAATGCTGTGACTCTATAAACTGCACTGCTGCATTATAGCCATACCAGTGCTGTGACTCACTGCTGCATTACATACCAGTGCTGTGACTCTATAAACTGCACTGCTGCATTACATACCAGTGCTGTGACTCTATAAACTGCACTGCTGCATTATAGTCATACCAGTACTGTGACTCTATAAACTGCACTGTTGCATTACATAACAGTGCTGTGACTCTATAAACATTACTGCTGCATTACATACCAATGCTGTGACTCTATAAACTGCACTGCTGCATTAGAGTCATACCAATGCTGTGACTCACTGCTGCATTACATGCCGGTGCTGTGGCTCTATAAACTGCACTGCTGCATTATAGTCATACCAGTGTTTGACTCTATAAACTGCACTGCTGCATTACATACCAATGCTGTGACTCCATAAACTGCACTGCTGCATTATAGTCATACCAGTGTTGTGACTCTATAAACTGCACTGCTGCATCACATACCAGTGTTGTGACTCTATAAACTGCACTGCTGCATTATAGTCATACCAATGCTGTGACTCACTGCTGCATTACATACCAGTGCTGTGGCTCTATAAACTACACTGCTGCATTATAGTCATACCAGTGCTTGACTCTATAAACTGCACTGCTGCATTACATACTAATGCTGTGACTTCATAAACTGCCCTGCTGCATTATAGTCATACCACTGCTGACTCTATAAACTGCACTGCTGCATTGCATTCCAGGGCTGTGACTCTATAAACTGCACTGCTGCATTACATGCTAGTGCTGTGACTCTATAAACTGCACTGCTGCATTACATACCAGTGCTGTGACTGTATATACTGCACTGCTGCATGACTTACCAGAGCTGTGACTCTATAAACTGCACTGCTGCATTATAGTCATACCAGTGCTGTGACTCTGTAAACTGCACTGCTGCATTACATAACAGTGCTCTGATTCTATAAACTGCATTGCTGCATTACATACCAATGCTGTGACTCTATAAACTTCACTGCTGCATTATAGTCAGTGCTGTGACTCTATAAACTGCACTGCTGAATCACATACCAGTGTTGTGACTCTATAAACTGCATTGCTGCATTATAGTCATACCAGTGCTGTGACTGTATAAACTGCACTGCTGCATTTCATAACAGCGCTGTCACTGTATAAACTGCGCTGCTGCATTATAGTCATACCAGTGCTGTGACTCTATAAACTGCACTTCTGCATTACATGCCAGAGCTGTGACTCTATAAACTGCACTGCTGAATTATAGTCATACCAGTGCTGTGACTCACTGCTGCATTACATACCAGTGCTGTTGCTCTATAAACTACACTGCTGCATTATAGTCATACCAGTGCTGTGACTCTATAAACTGCACTGCTGTATTACATAAATAGAGTCATAGATTAATACTAGGCTAACTGCCCTCATGGACTATTTTGAGCCTAGCCAATTACCCCCTATGAGAATCAAACCCTGCACCTTGTGCTGCTAAGGTAAACACCTTAACCATTACACCACCCTCCCACAGTGCTGTGACTCTATAAACTGCACTGCTGCATTACATACCATTGCTGTGACTCTATAAACTGCACTGCTGCATTATAGTCATACCAGTGCTGACTCTATAAACTGCACTGCTGCATTACATACCAGTGCTGTGACTCTATAAACTGCACTGCTGCATTACATAATAGTACTGTGACTTTATAAGCCGCACTGCTGCATTACATACCAGTGCTGTAACTCTATAAACTGCACTGCTGCATTACATACCAGTGCTGTGACTCTATAAACTGCACTGCTGCATTACATACCAGTGCTGTGACTCTATAAACTGTACTGCTGCATTACATACAAGTGCTGTGACTCTGAACTGCACTGCTGCATTATAGTCATACCGGTGCCGTGACTCTATAAACTGTACTGCTGCATTATAGTCATACCAGTGCTGTGACTCTATTAACTGTACTGCTACATTATAGTCATACCAGTGCTGTGAATCTAGAATGTCATGTATGCTGATGTGGTCTCTTTGCCTCTCACAGTACACTCTGTGTTGTGGATTTAGAAAACAGGAGACTCTTAAGTTATTGCAATGGGTCCTTTTCTGACTAATTTGCTGGCAGGCATGTAGAAGCCTTTACTTGTGTGATGGTATCAGTGTCAGAGTAAGTTCTTTGCATTCTTAGACAATGTCCTCCTGGAAGTATTGAGGAAAATCATTTCACAGACCAAGCCAGCATTCAGTCTTTGGGCCCAAACAAGATGCTTAATAAGGTTGAAACTATGATTTATTTTCATGTAAAATTATGAAAATGTGACATTAATTTTTTATAACTTAAAAATGGATGAATTTATATGGGATATTGTGATATCCAATGAAAGAATATACAATGCACAGAAAATTGTCAATGATAGCTGGTGTCCAAGCACTACCATTTTCCAGATATTTATCAATATCTAGCAATAAAGCATGTGCAGTTATCACATTTATTTAAATATCTTACTGTCTACTTGGAATCAATATTTTACAGATCTAGTCAGCACACAGGTCAGCAATGTCTCCTGTCACAATTAAGTAATTGGTAAAGTGAGACACTGTAATTTCTTTTCATTCAAATTTATGAGTATACATCATGTAATATTTATTTTAATAGCTTGAATCAGAAGGAGTTTGTATTCTACTTTATAGCATCAAATGGAAGAGTGCATAATGCTGGAAAAGTCCATACTGATGGCTGGTGTCTAAATACTACCAATTTACAAATATATGCACTTTGTTAAAATCGTAGACACTTTACAAATATGTGTGTTTTGTTAAAATCTTAAGCAGTGTTCACTTGGAAGCACTGTACAACAACATTTCATTAGTGCAATAAAAGTTCAGGAACGCCTTGAGACAAAAGATTGGATGATCTGTAAGTGAGACGCTTTAATTTATTTTCATTATTGAATATATGGCATTACTACTTTTATTAGTAGTTTACCGTACAGGGAGTGTATGTGTTATTTCATGTTAACAAGTGAAAGCTTCCATAATGATGACATATTTTGCACAGCTTCCAGGTGTAGAACTACCACTGCTTTGCAGATATTTATACTTGTTTACCATCAAATTTGATATTTATGTGTGATTCTATATTTCATGTAAATATCTTAGGCATTATACACATAGTAACATGATGGAACCATATTTCACAGGACAGCTCAGCACACAGGTCAGGAATGTCGGCAGACCCAAATACAGTGTTCATTAAGCATCACTGTATGATTTATGTTAATGCCAAATCATGAGTGTGTGCCATATTAATAGTTCTGTTAATACTTTGATCCAGATAGAGTGTCTGCCCACTGGCAGTTTGCAGATATTTATACTTGTTTGGTAATACATTATGCATATATGCATTATTTATCACAGTTTTGAAAATATCTTGGACATTGTCCACCTGGATACATTGTAGAACAGTGTTTCACATATCCATTCATCAGGGATGTCAGGAATGGGTTGGGAGTCTTTGGACTGGCATAATGTTTAAGATGTTTACCTTACAGACACAAGGAACAGATTTTCATTCTCACCTCTGGAGAAATTGGCTAGGCTTAAAATGGCCTGCAAGGGCAACTAGCCAAGAACTTACTTATGAACCTCAGACTCATGAAATACTTTGTATCAGAGAGAATCTGAGTTTTTTTTCCCTGAGATATTATGAATATTTGCTATATGTTAATAATTATATTAATAATTTGAACTAGAAGGTGATTACATGTTACTCCATAGTATCAAACAAAAACATCTACAATGAAGGAAAAAACTTTGCACTGTTGGTATCTAACTAGCACTGTTTTACAGATATTTACATTAATTTATCCATGAATAATGCAAATATGCATACAACTCATAATTATGCAAACATCTCATAACTGGAGTAACATCTACAAAACTGTTTTACAGCAAATTGAATATCACACTGATAGCTAGGTTCTTCCTGCTATAGTTAGAAAGATATTAATAGTTGTTTGTATAATTATAATAACATTTATATATCTAATTACACGTTCAATATAAAATGACTGTTACATCTGGTTGACATATTGATGCTACCATTGTAAAGAGGCGTGTGTGTTGAAGAACATTCATATTTTAACATTTTTGAGTAAATAGTTTGCAAAACAATTTAGCTTAGGTGAAATTTGTCCAGACAGGAAATCTACAGGATTCAGAAGGTGTGAAATTCCACTCAAGCTAAGTGTTTGTGACTTAAGTCATTAACACCTATGTGGTGTGGAATGTCATACCTCTAGCTGCCTACATACATCCTTGCATTCCACAGAATTTTCTGAAAAATAAAATTAGAAAGCATAAGATAAACAAATGTAAATATTTTGTGAACAGTAAAGCTATTAACTCATTAACACCTTACACACAACTTGCATTGCAGAACATTTTCTGAAAAATAGGTTCATAGATTAGTACTAGGCTAACTACCCATGTGGGCTACTTTAAGCCTAGCCAATTACCTCATGTCAGAATTAAACTCTGCACCTTGTGTCTATAAGGTAAACACTTTAACTCCTACCGTGCTTGAAAAGCATAAGATAAATAAATGATAAATATTTTGTAAACAATAAAAGTTATTAAAACCATACAAATAACAATGTTATCAGTAAGAAGTATTATTTACAGTGATTATAGTCAGCACATTCATAGCCTTTTCCATATGTACCGTAATATATTAAAATGCACATAAACCCTGAATTATATTTTTTGTAAACTTTCACAAATACGTGTCCATACCTTGAAAACTCTACAACCAAGATATGTATTGTTAGAACATTTTTGTTAAACAGAAATTAGTTTTCACACAAGAAATTTCCCTAAAAGTGCATATTTAGTGAAGTATTTACTAAAATATGAAAACATATGCTTAATTGTATAATTAACCAAACACATAATACTGGATATCTCACAAGATTTGCAACTTATAGGTCAAATATCAAAGACAAATTTCTTCAACAACCATCTAAGGTTTCACTTAATGACATGCTATACTTTGTAAGTAACTCCGTTTTTTAAGTATTGAATATATATGTAAATATTGCATATTTTCCTAATTCTTGGCAAACAACTAGCAATATTTCTAGTATAGTGTGATATAAATCAGCATTATCAGTGAATTGTTGTGTATCCTGCATAATAGCTCAATAAAAGTAGGTCTATCAGTTATGAAAAATATGAATATAAATATGAACATATGAATAATAAGAGGCAAACAATGATCAATTTCTCCACCGCAGGGCATCCTAAACTGTCAGTCTTAGTGTCATTTTATTTACTTATTTTATTTATTTATTTTGGGCAAAAAGAGCCAGTTTTCAGTGCACCAGTAACAATGTCAAACATATCAGCATATACACATACAAAGCAAAGAAGTCCTACAGCTTTATGCAGCATTCTACAGTAAGAAAAAAAATCTACATTCTGCAATAATAATAAAATCTAGCAACTGTACAGTAAGAGTCATTAACAGTGAATTACAATTGAAATTTGACATTCCACAATAATAGTACAGTGAATTACAATTGTTGTTTGAAATAAACTATTAACAAAATTTGAAGGTTAAAGAGGAGTAGGTTGGCAAATGATGTGAGTGCAGAGATGATGCATATATTTAGAAGGTGGGCTTTGATATAGGAGGGTGGGGAAGGAGCAAGGGCATTCCCACTTTGAAGATAGGTAGGAATGGAGGAGGGATTTAAAGTTAGAGTGAGTACTTCTAAAGGAGGGATGAAGCTAAGGAGCAGGATAGCAGAGTGTGTCCAGGTGGCCGTACAGGTTTGTTGATTTTGAACAGATTCTGATCTTCTGAACTAAGTGAGTGATTAGGAATATAAGGGGTTAAGGAGATGGAGAGAGAGAGAGAGAGGGACAGGAGGATGGGTTAAATATGAACTTATGGACAGTGGTGAGTTTAAGGAGGTTCAGATAGTTGGGAAGCTCGAGCCATTGCAGTGAGTGAAGGGAGGTGCAGTGATGGGATGAGTTCCTAGAGTTGGTGGCGAATTTGCAGATTTTATTGTAGCAGTCTTCTAATTTAGTTTGAAGGCCAAGCTGAAGATTCGAGAACAGAGGAGTGCTATACATTAGGGAGGAGAGAAGGTATGTGGAGGCAAGGGACTTTCTAGTGGAGGGGTGAGATAATGGTTATGCCTATATCAACAAGGGTTGGGAGGGTGTCCTAATGGTTAAGGTGTTTGCCTTACAAACACAAGGTGCAGGGTTTGACTCTCACAAGGGATAATTGAGTGGAGGGGTGAGATAATGGTTATGCCTATATCAACAAGGGTTGGGAGGGTGGCCTAATGGTTAAGGCGTTTGCCTTACAAACACAATGTGCAGGGTTTGACTCTCACAAGGGATAATTGGGTGGAGGGGTGAGATAATGGTTATGCCTATATCAACAAGGGTTGGGAGGGTGTCCTAATGGTTAAGGTGTTTGCCTTACAAACACAAGGTGCAGGGTTTGACTCTCACAAGGGATAATTGAGTGTAGGGGTGAGATAATGGTTATGCCTATATCAACAAGGGTTGGGAGGGTGTCCTAATGGTTAAGGTGTTTGCCTTACAAACACAAGGTGCAGGGTTTGACTCTCACAGGGAATAAGTGGGTGGAGGGTGAGATAATGGTTATGCCTATATCAACAAGGGTTGGGAGGTTTGCCTTACAAACACAAGGTGCAGGGTTTGACTCTCACAAGGGATAATTGGGTGTAGGGGTGAGATAATGGTTATGCCTATATCAACAAGGGTTGGGAGGGTGGCCTAATGGTTAAGGCGTTTGCCTTACAAACACAAGGTGCAGGGTTTGACTCTCACAAGGGATAATTGAGTGTAGGGGTGAGATAATGGTTATGCCTATATCAACAAGGGTTGGGAGGGTGGCCTAATGGTTAAGGTGTTTGCCTTACAAACACAAGGTGCAGGGTTTGACTCTCACAAGGGATAATTGACTAGGCTTAAAATGGCCCACAAGGGCAGTTAGCCTAGTACTAATCTACGAACCTATATAGGAGTCCTAATTTTTGGTGTTTTGTATGTTAGTTTGTATGTGTATATTGAATTTTAAATGTTTGTCAATAATTACACCAAGCAGTTTGGTGTGAGGGACAGTTTCAATGGGGTGTTATTCTGACTTATGATCTTGAATGAGTTTTTATCAATGGGGGAGTGTTTAGATGGGGGAAAAATAATTAATTTGTTTTTACTGGCATTAAGGGCTAGGTGTTTTTTTTCCATCCAGGTATCAGTATTTGAGAAAGCTGAGTGGGTTATCTTCAGAAGGTCGAAAGGGGTGTCAGCTGAGCAGATGATTGTTGATTCATCTGCATACTGAAGTAGTGTAAAATCGGAGCTGGAGTGGTAAAAGTTGTTGATGAATATATTAAAAAGTAAGGGGCCAAGGACAGAACTTTGGGGTACCCCAGTAGGGGTGTATAGAAAGGAAGAGGTGGAATGTTTCCATTTAACAGCTTGTTGTCTTTTGGAGTGGTAGCTGGTGTACCAAGCTATGGTGGAAGGGGAGAGATTGAGGGAGGAGAGTTGTGATAGGCGTATAGGGTGGGAGACAGTGGGAGACAGTGTCAAAGACTTTGAAAAGGTCTAGGAACAGGGTTTATATGATTTTGCCGTAGTCACAATCATGGTTAATGGACTTGAGGAAGGAGAGGAGTGCAATGGTGGTACTGTGGCCAGGATGGAATCCATGTTGTGTGGGGATTAGGAGGTTGTTTTGTGTTAGATAAGGCATCAGTTGTTAGTGAATACATTTTTCCAGGACTTTTGAGAGTGGGGAAACTATGGCAATGAGACGGAAATTAGTGGTGTCAGTGTTTTTACTGTGTTTATGGAGTGGAATGATGAATGCTTGTCTCCAAAGTGAGGGGAACATAAGATTCTTGAATGGACCTATTCATTCACAAGCCACACCAACTGTCATTACCCCTAAAACCAAATGCCACACCATTACACATGCTTACTGCTCTCAGGCACCTACTCTTGTGCAATGAACAACAACATTAAGGAAATCAGCTTCTTCTTCTTCTTCTTTCGGCTGCTCCCTTTAGGGGTCGCCACAGCAGATCAACTGTTTCCATTTCTTCCTGTCCTCTGCATCTTGCTCTGTCACACCAACCGCCTGCATGTCCTCTCTCACCACATCCATAAATCTTATCTTAGGCCTTCCTCTTTTTCTGTTACCTGGCAGCTTCATCCTTAGCATCTTTTTCCCAATATAATCTGCATCCCTCCTCAGCACATGTCCAAACCAACATAATCTTGCCTCTCTGGCTTTGTCTCCAAACCTTCCAACCTGGGCTGACCCTCTAATATACTTATTCCTAATCCTGTCCATCCTCGTCACACCCAGTGCAAATCTTAACATCTTCAACTCTGCCACGTCAAGCTCTGACTCCTGTCTTTTTGTCAATGCCACTGTCTCCAACCTGTATAACATAGCTGGTCTCACTACCCTCTTGTAGACCTTCCCTTTCACTCTTACTGGTACTTGTCTGTCACAAATCACTCCTGACACTCTTCTCCACATACTCCATCCTGCCTGTACTCTCTTCTTCACCTCTCTTCCATACTCACCATTACTCTGAACTGTTGATCCCAAGTACTTAAACTCATTCACCTTCACCACCTCTACTCCCTGTATCCTCACCATTCCTCTGTCCTCCCTCTCATTCACACACATATATTCTGTCTTAGTCCTACTGACCTTCATTCCTCTTCTCTCTAGAGCATATCTCCACCTCTCCAGGGTCTCCATTAAGTAAATCAGCACTTATTTCAAATTCAGAATGTAGCTCAGAGAGGGCTTCTTTATTCAAGCCGAATGCTCCTGTTTGAACACAGGAGACAGCACCTAACCTATCTCCTTTCCGAGTATCTTCTCTCTCAAAATCCACTAAAAATTGGCCCACTTTAGAAACTAATTATATATTTGTACATTGCACTGTGCTTGTTTGCTACAGTGTATATACATTTTTCTTTCTAAGTGCTTAGTCTTCTGAACTACTCCGTTATTGCTCACATTTCTGTATTTTTTTGTTTGTGAAATGTTTTCTGTTTCCTTCAGGCTGAGCCTGAAATTAGTCAGAACTGATCAGTGCATTAGCCCGGTAAACAAATATTTAATAAAATAAATCTGGACCAAACCAAAAACAAGAGAGTAATTTGCAATTATTTCATGTCCACAGCATTATTTTAATAAAATACTATATTGGCTTTCTGCAAACCAGATCATCTCTATGAAGGAATGAAAAGGCAATGTACCTTCAAGAAACAGCATTTTCACAAGACTTCTGTTAAAATAATGAGAATCGTTTTGTCAACAAATACATAAAGGTTGCCAGAGTAACAAATCAGTTTGTTATTCTTCCATTTCAACCCAGAAATCCATTTTTTTCATCATCCTGTTTGTGCTTGTTGCCTAACATCAGCCTGTTTTGTTTGATGCTCTGACTAGCTTAGTTTGCTGTTTGTACTCTTGTCTTGTTGCATTTTGCCTTTTGTGTAGAAGTAGAATTAAGGTGCATTACAAAAGGATCAGAGAGACATTCGTAAATGTAACTATGTTTCAGAAATATGCAGATTTGCACAGAATGCAGAGGTGCAAATAAAGAACAACATATATATTTATGAATTTTCAAATACAGAATGTGATTGTGAGAAGTTTCCATTTATGATGGTCATGACGGAGGATAAGTGAAGAAATAGGCAAGTATAAAGTCAAAACTGACTACAGACACAATATGCACTCATTCCAGGCTCCTGAGTCATAAAACAGAGCTCATACTATCATAACACTTTGTACATCACAGCTGTATATATGAAAAAACTCCTGGTGAGGGCCTCCTTACCTTTGCTCGCAAGTGTGTCGAACCATCAAAAGTTGAGTTAAGGAACATCTTGAAGCCTTCTGCACAGTCACACAGCTGTATCCAGTTGTTCTGGCAGTATTTCCTTGCAAAAAGATGGTGCTTCCACTGACCCCAGGAACTATAGACATATTAGCCTGACTAGCCTTATCTGCAAGGGCATGGAGCGAATCATCGTAGACCTTATCAACAAAGATATAGGTAATCTCCAAACACTTGACCCTACTCAGTTTGGATTTGTCAATGGGAGATCATGCCTGTTAAACCTAGTGGACTTCTTCAAGACAGTCACCAAGGCCCTGAATGAGGTGAAATCTATGCATACAGCCTACCAAGATTTAGCCAAGGCTTTTGAGACTATCCCCCACTCAGGCATCATTGGCAAACTCACCTGGATAGGTATCAACCCTTATATTGTTAGATGGTCACTAACTGGCTCACTGATAGAACCCATATAGTCAAAATAGGGCACTCCACCTCCAGCAGCAGACTTGTAACCAGTGGTGTTCCACAGGGATCAGTCCTGGGACCTCTGCTGTTTGGAATCTATTTCTCAGAAGTTGTTGTTGTGTCTTTCGGCTTTTCCCGGTAAGGGGTCGCCACAGCGGAACTCCAGTCCGCTAATGATTGGCAGTAGATTTTTACATTCTGGCTTGCCGGGCCTAATGCACAACCTTCAACGAAGGAACGCCCATTCATGTATGTCGCCACACAGAAGACGCTCTAACTGCGAATCGAACGGGCAACGTCTAACTGTGAGGCGACAACGCTACCGCAGCACCACCACCGCAGTTCAATCTATTTTTCTGAAGTACAAGCAAAAAATAAAGGCCTGTGGCTGACAAAGTTTGCTGATTGCTGCAAACTGGGAGCAGTCATAGAATCTACAAAGGATGTCAACATCTTACAAGAGGGTCTTACACAAACAAATGATTGGTGCCAAAGTCATGGCCTTGAACTTAATGTAAAAAAATATATTATCATCTGTTTTGATAAGAACGATGTTCCTACTAACTACCACATCAGTTGCAACACCCTAAGTACGTACTCAGTGGCAGGAGCGGCCTTAGGTCAACTGGTGCCCTAGGCAAAAGGGCTCCATGGCGCCCCCATCACACCACCCAGTGCCCCCATTCTGGTCTACCTTACACCAAATAAATACAGGAAAAGCGCCCCTACTAGTATGGCACCCTAGGTGACTGCCTAGTTGGCCTATGCCTAAGGCCGGCTAGTCAGTGGTGTGAGACCTGGACGCACAGGTTTTACTATTTTTTAATACGGGTGTTTTTTATAGATATATTGACTATTTAACATGATGAATTGTATTGATAGTGGATGATGAAGAATGAACGTTACAGTAGACACAAGATAAATACATTATTAGTCTACGTACGAAATTAAGACACAGAAGATCAATATGACAAGTTGCTTCTGATTGAATGCAGTATTTTAAATGAGAAGTGTTATTTAATATAAAGATGGTACTTAGATTAAATTTATTGATAGTTAATAACTAAAATTATATATGCCTTCAAAGATATATTTTATATATTATATATATTTTATATATTTAGCATGTTCAATCATCATTTTGCAACTGACATTTAGAAAACGAACTTTATTATTAGATAAAATGGCACTTATACATGAGACTAGTTATCAGTAAAAATGTGCCAGGGTGGAACATGTCCAAATGAGTTCTGATTCGTTCTACTTTATCAAATTTTATTTTATTTAATTTTATTTCATTTTAGTTTATTAGAAGGCTTTTTATATATATATAAAAAAGCCTATGCCGATTAATTCATAAGCATTTCATATCAGGCAATATTTAATTATTTTTACATGACTAATGTTTGTCTTAATACAAGAAATGTAAATGTCATCTTGAAACTCTAAATATGTAGTTCAGCAGAGAGAGAGAAAAAAATGAGACATGGTCCTTTAAGCTAGTTAAAACTGAAAATTCTGTTATATAGTTGATTGATTTAGTATTTAATTACTTAACTATGTAATTGTTTAATGATTTCAGATTAATTGGATATACTGTTGGTATATAATGAACTAGGATAGACACTGTTATATTGATCTGAAGAAGCGTGCCAGCAGCACGCAAAAGCACTTATCCCTGTTTGTTCTATTGCTTGGAATAAAGGAATTTCGTTGAAGAAGGTGGTCTCGTGGTGTATCCTGCTTAGTTATTTCTTGTAATCTACAAAGGATGTCAACATCTTACAAGAGGGTCTTACACAAACAAATGATTGGTGCCAAAGTCATGGCCTTGAACTTAATGTAAAAAAATATATTATCATCTGTTTTGATAAGAACGATGTTCCTACTAACTACCACATCAGTTGCAACACCCTAAGTACGTACTCAGTGGCAGGAGCGGCCTTAGGTCAACTGGTGCCCTAGGCAAAAGGGCTCCATGGCGCCCCCATCACACCACCCAGTGCCCCCATTCTGGTCTACCTACACCAAATAAATACAGGAAAAGCGCCCCTACTAGTACGGCACCCTAGGTGACCGCCTAGTTGGCCTATGCCTAAGACCGGCTATGCTCAGTGGTGTGAGACCTGGACGCACAGGTTGACATCAACCTTACCTTTGATTGATATGTCTCCACAGTGGTAAGAAGGGAATTCTATATTGCTCATCCCATAAGTAAGGGAATTGCCTCCAGAAAAAAAGAAGTTATAACCTCCCTGTACTCTTCCTTCATATGACCATTAATTGAGAACAATGCCCCTTTTGGTATGCACTCTTCCAAGCACCTGAAGCAATTGGAGAGACCACAAAGGTTCTTCAAAAGGAAAATTCAAGGTCTTCAGCATCTGACCTATGTGGATTGTCTGAAATCACTGTTACTTTATTCTGCTTCATACAGACTACTCAAAGGTGATCTCTGCCTTACATATAAGCCAGTATTTGACCCTGCTTTATTGAAAATGCTGCATATCCGCAGGTCAGATGGTACAGGGGTTGCTCGCTCTAAAGACCTTGACCTGGTATGTGACATTAATAGAACCTGCTGGAGGGGCAGATTTGTCTCCCAGAGGTTACCACACCTTTGTAACAGACTCCGACTTCATGTCAAGTAGAGCAACTTATTGGCCATCTTCCAATGCAATCTGGATTATTAAATGAAAAGTGCTGGCAGACAGAGTATCACAGGTACAAATCACTCCGGTGATGATGAAACCACAAATATTTTAAAGGTAAGATCCACAAATGAACAAGAGCGCTTTCGTTAAACAAGTGTTAACTTCATCAGACATCATTAAAATAAAAGACAACCATTATATACATGTAAAAACACTCTAATTGAGTAAAAAAGGGAGGGGAGCTAGCTGAGCAACACTGAAAAAGAACATTAATTAACCTCTTAGTGACTGAATCACAGTTAAAACTAATACAACTTAAATACAACTGAGACTTTGTGATTAAAAGTTACTAGTCACATACTTATATCATAAGAAGTTATAAATAGACTTGGGGCTGGATTTACGAAGGCTTGCATGGAGTGTAAGAACAGTGTAAGATGGCAGACAGGCAATATGTCTGCCGAGCGATTCAGCAATAGCCGGTAGGGGAGTGCATGAGAGCTTCTAAAGCTACTCTTGCACGGACAGTGTTATGGTATGCAAATTACCTAATTTGCTGCTGAAAGCTATGCAAATGGGGTAAATTTGTGATCCAGGAACCACTAACCTGTCCGTGTAAGAGTAGTGTTATCTGAAGAATTGTACTCCATTGGTAACGGAGTACCGTTCTGCAAATAGCTAAATGGAGCTATGACAGCTCCAAATAAAGGATGCATCTAGTTAAGGAAGCATGCCAATGGCCAAATATAAGGCCATTGGCGTTTGGAAATGTTGTAAATCCGTAAAATCCAATGTAATTTTTTTCCCCGATCGCCGATGTTTAATCGTAGAGCAGCGTCGCACAAACGTGCTGCACTTTAAATTAAATGAAAAAAGGGAAAAACATCCACAAATGTGCTTTTACACTAAAAAGCTTGTCCTGCCATGCAGGTGAATGGCAGGTTGCAAACAATATGGCCACTGAGTAGTGGTTGCTAATGGGGGGAAGCTCAGTGTGAGAGATGTAACCAAGCATTAGTAGGCAATCCTATGCAAATGAGGATAAGGATAGTGAATCCCAACTTTCCCTGGCATGTGAGCCATGTCCCTAGAGTGTAAGTGTAGGAGTAGGGTAGTAGTCGAGTGAAGATGGCTGACATCATGAGGGGGTATGTCTGAAAGACTAAGGTGATTGGAGCATAGTGGCATGTGTTTGCCCTGAGTTGCTCAGGATTGCAAGAGGCATGTTTACAGTGGTAGTAGCTGAAAACAAGAAACCAAAGGCGTACGCTGTGGATATATCAGAAATTTCTTGCAAACGGGCACACAGTGTGTGCACGCATGTGCGTATGTGTAGGTGAGTGTGCGCGCGTGTGCACTTGTTTGAGCACCGCTGCCCCTTGTGGAAACAGAAAGGGAAAAAGGAAGGAAAAGAAGTAGTAGGAAGTTAACCAAGGAGACTAGCAGAGCTGCCAGGTGAAATATATCACAATCAGCCAATTACACAGGCAGTCGACTAGCCAAGCCCAGCCCAGCAATTTAAACTCTGCAAACAGCAGTCTAACCTGTTTTCTCACAAGAACTGTACAACACTGTAGTTTAGAAAGAGTGAAAACTCAAAAAAAAAAAAGCTTAAGGCTTACAAAATGTTAGGGGCTGCCATTGCTATTATAAACCAACATGTGCAAGGTGCTGAGGGTGGTGATGTTGTGAATGCTGCTGAGCAACCCACAATGAGGAGACAGAGAAGAGTGTACAGACCCAGGGTAACCTACCAGGGGCTACATGAGCTGGAGATAGTGGAGCACTATAGAAATGACAGAGACCTCCTGCAGCAAATTCTTGAGCTTTGCTGGCCACGCCTCACACACAGAACCAACAGAGGGGAACCCATCCCAGTGGATACCAAGGTATGTGTTGGCCTATAAATACTAGCTACAGGTACCTTCCAGAGACCAACTGGTGATATGATGGGGTTTTCAGAGGCATCAGCATCCAGGGTACTGCACCAGTTCCTGGATGCCATGTCAGCACATGTCGCTGAGCATGTATATTTCCCCAATTCCAGTGAGGCATTGGCCAGCAATATACGTCTCTTCCACCAAATAGCGAAATACCCTGAGGTGGTGGGTGCAATAGACTGTACACACATACACATCAAAGCACCACCCGGTGAGCGGGGTAGTGTCTACATCAACTGCAAGGGCTTCCACTCCATCAACTGCCAGGTTGTGTGCGATGCCCAGGGCATAATAATGAATGTGTGTGCTGGCTGCCCTGGAAGCTATCACGATTCCCACATCTGGCATCTGATGCAGCTGTACCAAAGATTTGCCAATGGGGACATCCCTGATGGTCACCTAGTGGGGGATGCTGGATACACACTGGAGCCATGGCTGATGACACCCATCAGAAATGCACATACACCTGAACAAGAACTCCATAGGGAGGCACATGCACAAGCAAGAAACATAATTGAGCGTGTGTTTGGGATGCTCAAGTCACAGTTCCGGTGCCTGGACACATCCGGTGGAGCCTTGCAGTACTCACCAACTACATGTACCCAAATTGTCATGGTATGTGTCATGCTACACAGTATGATCCTGTGAAAATAGATGCAGCAGGAACAGCATGGGGTAGGACCAAACAGCCGCCCACCATTGCCAAGGCCTGCACAGGCACAGGGTGACTCAGAGGAGGAACAACCTGAGCCTGCCCCAGTAGGCAGAAGGAGGCGTGCCCATTATGCCCTGGCATTGACAAAGAGACAACGCATAGCACATACACTGACTCAGTAGGAACCCTGGAAATGACACCTCTCTCTGACTAGCACATACAATAAAAGGGATGCCTAACTTGACACTACCTGTTTCAGACAAGTATAGGGAGAGTATTATGTGCATCCGACAAAGGCAGCACTGCAGCACCACCTGAGGCATGATTGCCCTATATTAAGCAATATAAAGCAGTGTTAAGCACATTTTACCATTATTTAGCATATTTAAGCACAATTGCGTGGAGCTGCGCGCCACACAAACTAGCACAACGTTGGGCAATGTTGGGCAACGTTGGGCAACGCCAGGCAAAGTCGGTTAAACATGCTCACACCTGCTTTACTGTTCCTTAACCAGTCAGGTCTGCCCAGCAGGAAAATAAAAAGCAGTGACAGGGCTCAAACTCAGGATACTGTGCACTATAGACACAGTACTGAACCACTAAGCCATGACAGCATTTCACTGGCACAGACACAGCAGGACAATTGTAGACTAACGCAAATACAAACAAATGCTGTATCATGCCCCCTGAACTTCCCCCCAGGCCTATGCAGACAGATAGCAGGCCAGGCAGTGTGATGTGGGTTGTGTAGGCTATGAAGTCACAAACTAATAAACGTGGAATTGGAAGCTAAGTTCTGTAGTACAGTAGTATGCCTCAAGCCAGTATGATAGGCAACAGTACACACTGAAATGGAGTACCTGACATAGCAGTGCAGGCCTAGCAACTGTGTATAAGTGTCAGGTGAACCCCTCATCCAATGTACACCCACAGTAACAATCAGGTGTGCCCCTGGGTAGAAATGTGCAAATAATAGCTGTCCCCCCTGTATGTAGAAATAATAAGTGTATGCAAAGTGACTCATGGAAGCCCTGCAGGCACAGCGTGCTTCCTGTCGATGTACAACACAAAGGTGAGTCCTGAAGTAAAAAACAACTTGATTTTTCACACACATATAATATATATGTCCATACTGGGCATGCTCACATACTTCAATAAACAAAGTAAATGTCAGTCAACAACATACTGAAAGGTCATACTGGGCATGCTCACACACTTAGGCCATGTCTGAGTACAGCAGTGGGCCACACATATCTGGCTGTTGCAGTTCTCTCCACAGAAACATGTCACTATCCACCAATCCTGCCTTGCGCACACAGTAATTTGAAAACAGACCCATACAATATATTGGACTCCTGTCATAATCAAACTATGTACTACAAGTACTGAACTTGTTCAGAGAAAGTGAAATTTCAAAGAAGACCAATAAATCTCAGATCAGTATCATCAATAAACAATGAGCACTCCTAACATTATCCAATCCATGTTCTGGCAAAAATATTGCCAAAGAGTCCATAGAGAACCATGAACCTTTATTTCGCAATGTCATAAATATCAATGTAAACACATATATGTTCTGAGTCATTGCAAACTGTAAATTAATACATGTACATGACTGACACTACCAACATCTTGTCAGACAGGTTCATACATATTTACCTCCCTCTCATTGACAAAAGGGCCCATTATCATACCTGGAGACTGTGAAAACCCAGAAATCACATATACAATGGTTAAACAGCACTTCCCAAACCTAAAAACACGGTGCCTATGGGATGACATGGCTTCCCTAGCTGTGTCATACGTGAACTCCAAAACAAACAGACCCTGCACCTGAACAGTCCATTGAGACTCACCCTCTGTACAGGATATGAAACTGTTGAATGCATTACAGCAACATTTGGCACACTCCACAAGTGTTGGTGCACAACAGACCATAGGAACTATTGTCTTATAAGCCTATTAAGCCTGATCTGCAAGGCCATGGAGTCCATCATGATGGAACTCATAAACATAGCCATTGTGAGCCTACAAACACCCAACCCTACCAATTTAGCTTTGGTCAGGGGCAGATCATGGTTCCCAAACATGCTAGACTGTTTTCAAGGCAGTCACCCAAGACATACATCAATGAAATGAGCTACAAAAGTCCCACATAGACCTTGGAAAGGCATCTTCCAACATCTCAGACACATGTCGTATCCACAAAATCAACAACCTGTGCATAAATATGTATGTCATCTGATGGATGGCCAACTGGGGCACAGATAGATCCCACAAGGTAAGAATTGTGGTCTCCTGTCCAAGCTGGTAACAACTGCTGTCCACCATGGTTCAGTCCTGGGACCCCTCCTGTCTGGTGTATACTTTTCAGAAATACAGTCAAACACACAAGGGCTATGTTTAGCAATGTTTGTGGATGACTGCAAAAAAGTTGTCATAATCGATGTGGGGGACAACAGAGACATCCTTAAAAAGGGTCTCAGTCAGACATATGTGGTGTAAAAATTATGCCCTCGAGCTACAGTCATACAAATACCACATAGGTGCCAACACCCTAAATATGGAGGTGATAATAAGGGATCTATGGACACATGTGGATAGTCATCCAGAAATATATCCACAAAGTGGTTAGAAAATCATGCTATGTGTTCCAACAAACTGCCAAGGACTTTGCATGTAGGTCAAAGGAGGTTCCCTCTACTCATCAGTCATCAGACTCGTCAGAGAGTACCACAACACACTTGTGATGAATCTGACTAGGCACCTTCAGCAGCTGGAAAGACCACTGAAGTACCTCAACAAGAGGATTACTGGCCTCAAACAGTTGCTCCATGCAACCAGACTGAATTTAACTCAAGCTGTACTCTGTTGCATACTGTCTACTCAGGAGATCTCTGCCCAACAGACAGGTCCATGTCCAATGCAGAACTGATGAGCATGCGCTATCTGACGTAAACCCAAGCTTACTGTACCACATGCTCTAGTGATATCATCATCACAACATTAAATAGAACATGTTGGAGGGATACATGACTAACTCACAGACGTCCCTTGCTTTGGAACAGGCTCCCAACCGACATTAAGCCGAGACCCTCAGTGACACTCTTCTAGAGGAGTCTTGATGAGTGTATGTGAAACTGAACTGTCACACCATGGATCACTTCATCAGCTCTACTACACAGAGGCCTAGGGAACTAACTCCATGGGTGGTGATAGCTGCACACTCTGGACATACTAATATACGCCTTCAGGCAGATAGCCTATCACCTACCTATGTAGGTTGGTGAGTTCATCTATGATACCTGACTGGGGAATGGTGTCAAAGGCCTTAATGAGGCATAGGTAGGCTGTGTGGATCACATTTCAATCATCCGTAGCCTGGGTAACTGTCAAAGAAATCCTCCCAGTTCAGGAGGTGTGTTTTGCATTTGACCAATCCAAACTGTGTGTGCCCAACTGTGTGAAGGTTCCCAATCTCTGTATTGTTGACTTCCATTATGATTAGCTCCATTGCCTTGCAGAACACAATTGTCAGGCTCATAGAGCATGAATGCCAAGGGGTTTTCATGGCCCCATCCCTGTGGAGTGTGAAGAACGTTGCTGTGCAACATTCTGTGGGTACATATCCTGTAGAGAGCATGTAGAGAGAGGTGTAGGTATCCTTGATGAATATGGATACATCCTCACCCTATGTGCTATGATTCAGGTTCTGATGCTGGAAGGTATGGAATGAGTAGTATCCTGGTAGTGCTGGTGTGCTGTCTGGAGCCTTGAACTAGTTTACCGATACTGCACAGATATCAATATTCTCCATAATGAGAAGTGCTTCGAGTGTGTGCATCTGGAGGCTGAGACTTCTGACAGTGAGTAGCATTTAGCTCACTTTGTGGTTATTTTGTGTTGGTTATGGGGTTTGGTTTGTCCTGCATGACTGGTGTTCCACACCTGATTTCAGCGCCTCATTGGTCCCATCTGACCATAAGCTAATCACCTTACATATCCACATTCTGGACCCACATCCCCATTAAGGAAACCATGTTAAATAATTTCTCCAAAGCCAACGTCATGCTTCTTAAGACAGAAGTGCTGAACTGCAGGACACACATGCAGATGGACAATACAGTTATGACTACTTAATCCTTCTCAATTGCACTTCATAAGCACTTACATGACTGCAGGCATCATGCTATCCCAAACAGAACCAAGACGCTAACCTCCAAGAAAAGGAAGCCAATCTGGTGTTCCCCTGCCATAAACAAAGTGCACAACAGAAGGAAAATACTGTTGCAAAACAGGGTAAAATCCCATGAGGGGAGGAGCTCCATGGTCCACATCAGTAAGAAGCTGTGATCCATGATAAAATCCTACAAAGCTAGTTATGAAAACAGAATCGACACTGATTCTAAAGACAACCACAAAGCATTCTATAGCTATGTCAAGAATCTCAAAGGCAACACTCAGATCTGCTCTGAGTTACAGCACAATGGCACTAAGTATACAGACCCAAATGATATTGCCAACGTCCATGCAGATAGGATCAGTGCTAACTTTACCCCCCCCCACCCATGAATGAGCACATCTCCATAACGGAAGACTGCAAAGTTGCTGTCATCACAGCTGCACAGGTAAAAAATACTCTCCAAAGCCAGTAACACAGCATCCATGGGACCAGATAACATCCCAGGCTGTGGTCTACACAAACTACAGAACGAACAGGCACCACACCTATGTACCATGTTCAGTCATAGCCTCACCTCAGGCTTTGTGCCTGCTGAATGGTGCACAGTGATGGTTATCCCACTACACAAGGGGGGAGACACCATGGTCCCCAGGATCTAGCGGCCCATTAGCCTGATGAGCCTGCTCTGCAAGGCCATGGAATGTATCATCATATAACTTATAAAAAAAGACATTGGTAATCTCCAAACAGTGGACCACAACCATGTTGTGTTTGTAAAAGGCAGATCATGTCTCCTAAACCTGATAGACGTCATTGAAGCAGTCACTAGAACCGTCGACAAGGGTAAGGTGGCTCACACAGCCTATGTAGATCTTGCCACGGCTTTCAACACCATCCCCCACTCTGGAATTATAGATAAACCCACTAAACTAGGTATAAATCACTATGTCACAAGATGGGATGCCAACTGGCTAACTGACAGAACACACACTGTGAAAGTAGCAGACTCCAAGTACGACATTAGACCAGAGACAAGTGCAGTACCACAGGGTTCAGTCCTGGCTCCTGTCCTGCCTGGAATCTACTTCCTTGAAGTAAACTTTAACATGGAAGGTCTGTGGCTAATGAAGTTTCCAGATGACTGCAAACTAGGAGCCATAATCAAAACTACTGAAGATGTGGACATCCTACAAAAGGGCCTCACTGAGACAGATGCCTGGTGTCAAAGCCATGGCTTCAAGCTCAATGCCAAAAAGTGCATTGTCATCCCCTTTGGTAAAAACTCTGTAGCCATGAACTACAACATAGGTGGTAGTATACTTAACACTGAAAGTGTAATTAGAGACCTTGGGTCACAGGTGAACAGTGGATACAACTGTGATAATCACATCCCCACAGTAGTCCAGAAATCCTTCTACATGGCACACCTCATCACAAAAGGTGTCTCATGCAGGATAGAATAGGACATTGTTCCCCTCCACTCATCACTCACTAGATCCATAACAGAGTACAATGCCCCTTTTGCTATGTACCTCACAAGACATCAACAACAACTGGAAAGGCTGCAGACATACCTCACAAATAGCATTAGCAGCCTGAAATACATACACAGACAGTTTCAAAATGCTCCAGCATATCGCCTAGTCAGAGGTGATCTCTGCCTAACATACAAAGCTATGTCAAACACAGAGCTGTTAGACATGCTCCACGTAAAACACTCACAATCCCTCAGATCTTCGAACCCAAAACCCAGAGTGAAATACAAAAGGAAGTGGTGTATCCATTTACCCTATGGATACCCACACCTTCAGGTTAGTGGTACAGCATGAGGCATTGGAGACCATGCAAGTGCAACTAACATTGTGCAAAGCTGTTTATCAGATTGTAGCCTGCTACAGATCACTTACCTTGTCTCAGGAACCTCACCCAGTATTCCTGAGAACAGTGGAAAATACAAATGTCCTACCAAACACCATTATATGAGGAGAGTACAACTACCAAAACACTGACTGGGAGAATTACTCATGTACAACATCCTTTGCCCAATGCTTCCCAGAGTTTAAAAACTCTAACACTCTGGAACAGCTGGTTACCACACCCACTAGAGGTGACAACATACTGGACCTGATCATCACCAACATGGGGTACCAGTGTTCCACAACAGAGATAAACCCCTCGCTGGTAATATCAGATCATAAAGTAATCACACTGGACATCCACATCACACCCCCCCACAGTCAAGGAAACCACTGTGAAGAAAGTTTCTAAAGCAAACAGCACACTTCTCAAGACCAAAGTGGAAAGTTCTAAAGCACTCTTGCTATAGGATAATGCTATACAATCTCCAGAATCATTTACAAGTGCATTCTATGAGCATCTACAGGGATGCATATATTGAGACATGCCAAATAAAACCATGATGCACTCCTCCAAATATAGGAAACCAATCTGGTGGTTGTTGCACATAAATGAGCTATACAACAGAAGGAGGGAACGAACACATGATAGAGCAAACTTCACATAAGGAAAGGCATCACTGATCATTATTAGGAAGAAACAATGATCACACATAAAATAATCCAAGGCCAGTTTCTAAAGACAAATTGCCAAGGAATGTAAGAATAACAGCCACAAAGCCTTCATTAGCTATACCAAACATTTAGGTGGAACTCTCAAAAATGCTGTCAGCTACTGCAAAATGGAAAAAAAATACACTGATCCAACTTACATTGTCCACATCCTGGGGGACAAGTTCAGTGCAAACTCCCTCCCACATCACCCCCAAAAGGACCTGTGTCCATCTCAGAAGAATGCAGAGCACCAGACTTCATGGACATGCAGGTAAAATCAGCCCTCTCCAAACCTAAGAACACAGCATCAATGGGACTGGATGGTGTCCCAGGCTGCAACTTACACCAGCCCCAAAAGGAACTACACCCTCACCTACATTCACTGTCTAGACTCAACCTTACCACAGGCTATGTACCCAAGGAATGGCATACAGCAACAGTCATCCAGCTCCACAAAGGGGGTGCCACAACAGAACCAGGAAACCATTGCCCTATAGGCCTACTCAGCTTGGTCTGCAAAGCTATGGAGCAAATTATCATGGAACCCATAAACAGAGACAATGGGGACCTCCAGACACTGGACTTTACCCAACTTGGCTTTGTTAAAGGTAGATCCTGTCTCCTAAACCTAGTTGACTTATTTGAAACAGTTACCAAGGACATAGATGGAGGTGAATGTAGTCCACACAGCCCACCTGGACCTCACTAAGGCCTTTCGACACCATTCCCCACTCTGGCATCATGAACAAGCTTACCAGCTTGAACGTTACCAGCTATGTCACAGGATGGGTGGCCAAATGGCTCACAGATCAAACACACATGTTCAGAGTTGCGGGTGCCATGTACAACTCTAAACCAGTCACAAATGGCATCCCATAGGTATTGGTCCTGGGACCCCACCTGTTCAGTAGATACTGCTCAGAGGTACAGGCAAGCATGGGAGGAGTATGGCTGAACAAGTTTGCAGATGACTGATAACTGTGGTCCATAATCGACTCCACGGCTGACACAGACATCCTACAGAAGTGTTATACACAGACAGATAACTAGTGTCAAAACAATGCCCTCAATCATAATGCCAAAGAATGCATAGTGATCCCCTTTGGATAAAACAAAGTGCACACAAATTACCACATGGGTGGGAATCCAGTATGTACGTAGCCCTGGGGACACAGGTAGACAGTAAACTATCCTTTGATGATCACATTGCAAAGTGTCTACAAATTCCTTCTATGTAGCCCACCTAATATCAGCTAATGCAACCCACTTTGTCTAGTCTGATGATGTCACCATCCTACAAATATACCTGTGGAAAGGAGAACTACTTGTAATGTGTATAGCGTGTTGTGTAAATGCGTATTGCTCTAGTATTGTTAGGTAGGGGTTTGAATCCTGCACTTGACATGTGTGTGTGTTTATCTCCTTGTAGAGGAGCAACCTTTTTGGAGACAACTACAACACCTTAAATGTAGTATACCAATCTTTGTCAATTCTGATGATGTCACCATCCTACAAATATGCCTGTGGAAAGGGAAACTCCCAGTAATGTGTATAGCGTGTAAATGCATTGCACTAGTATCATTAAGTAGGTGTTTGCATCCTGCACTTAACAATTGTATGTGTGTGTATCTCATTGTAGAAGAGCAACCTTTTTGGAGACAACTACAACACCTTAAATGTGATATGCCCATCTTTGTCAAGGCTGATGATGTCACCATCCTACAAATATACCTGTGGATAGGAGAGCTCCCAGTCATGTCTATAGCGTGTTGTGTAAATGCGTGCTGCTCTAGTATCATTAAGTAGTTAGGTAGGGGTTTGAATCCTGCACTTGACAACTGTATGACTGTGTGTGTGTACATCTCCTTGTAGAAGAGCAACCATTTTGGAGACAACTACAACACCTTAAATGAGATATAACCATCCTTGTCAAGTCTGATGATGTCACCATCCTACAAATATACCTGTGGAAAGGCAAACTCCCAGTAATGTATATAGTGCGTCATGTAAATGCGTACTGTTCTAGTATCATTAAGCAGTTAGGTAGGGGTTTGAATCCTGCACTTGACAACTATATGAGAGTGTGTCTGTGTGTGTATATCTCCTTGAAGAGGAGCAACCTTTTTGGAGACAACTACAACACCACAAAAGTGGTATACTTATCTTTGTCAAGTCTGATGATGTCACCATCCTACAAATATACCTGTGGAAAGAAGAGCTCCAAGTAATGTGTATAGTGTTGTGTAAATGCATGCTGCTCTAGTATCATGAGGTAGTTAGGTAGGGGTTTGAATCCTGCAGATAACAACTGTAAGACAGTGTGTGTGTGTGTGTGTGTGTGTGTGTGTGTGTGTGTGTGTGTGTGTATATCTCCTTGTAGAGGAGCAACCTTTTTGGAGACAACTACTTCCTCCGCTGAAAATGGACATGCATCCAGTCGGACTATCCCGGTCAACAAATGTAAAATAAATAAAATAAATACAACACCTTAAAAGTGGTATGCTTATCTTTGTCAAGTCTGATGATGTTACCATCCTACAAATATACCTGTGGAAAGAAGAGCTCCCAGTAATGTGTATAGTGTGTCATATAAATGCGTACTGCTCTAGTATCATAAAGTAGTTAGGTAGGGGTTTGAATCCTGTACTTGGTGAGTGTGTGTGTGTGCTCTATGTGTGTGTGACACAATCAGTGACTGTGTTGTGGGTTTTGCTTTTACTACTGTATGACATATCACAATGACAACAGTATGTGCATTGCACGTCAGGTAGCTGTGTGGCAAATTAATATAAGTACATGTGACCTCAATTATTTCAGAGGTGGGAACCCTGCTTCCTCCATGAACACATCTGTTATCTTTGCCAGAGTGTGCTGCTGCTTTCCAGACCTTAGGTCACATCTGTATGCTTGTGACAAGCCCAGCCACTGCAGTGATCCCTGGCCTAGGTCATCTGTGTCACGCACACTCATTACGGTTTCTATTGAATAGTGTGAATGAGGGTTTATGACTGAGGTATATTTCAGACCAGTTAAAATGCAGCAAAGTCTGTAAATGATGGCTATTCATTATAGGTGTACAACAACCTTTGTGGATATGAATGTAGACCCCTTATTGCTTATGTGATTCACCGAGGGATTTCAAAATACCTTTGGAAATGGGATTACCAAAGGAGAGATGATGTAACACTTGGCTGTATGTACCCATCGGTACCTGTCAACATGTTGAGGGCTACTACCTATATGGTACAGTGGGGATACTATGTTTTGCAAAGGTGGATGACCATGCTTTAGTTGGCTTATAGTTTTACAGCATGGGCTTGACAACAGGTATCTGTCCATATGATACCCTTGTGGAGGATGTGTGCGTCATCTAGAGAATGCATTATAGGCCACACTATGCATTCCCAGATGTGGACGGACATATCCCTACTGTGTTTGCTTGTACCTAAGTGAGCTATATGGCAATCAGGAGTGGTCCCAGGAATGGGTGCAGGTGAACAGCACTGGTTACTGGCATAGTATAGTTCCTGAAGGGTACAAATGTTACTGTGTGTCCTACATCTGTTTGTCAGTTGTCAAGACATCATCTAATGATTTGTTTATGGTCAGGCTGTAGAGGTTATGTATACTACCAGAAGGCAAACCAATGACAGATAGTAACAGTATCACCCACAGCACAGTGTCAAACCATGTCATACACACATGTGTACCCAAGTTCCAAAATGTGTGTAGTAAAATGCATACTGGCCACCAATAGAAACTATGGAGTGTTAACACTCTGTAATACAGGGCATGTCACCCTACCCATGTGTCCATTATGCACGTACATGCAGACAGCGCACCTCCACCATGCTCACAAATGTACACCTGCAAACCTGTGCTGCACACATCCCACACGTACTGTCCGCTCTCTAACACATGCTGCCAATACTACACACATCAGCCATGTGGCAGGTGGGCGGACAATACACTATTGGGATTAACACTGGTATAAACAATACTCCATTGACAATCATAGCTTTAATGCATCATGGCTGCTCAGCTGCACCTTCAAGGATAATATTACACTTTACTGCTGACAACATGCTAACATTGCTATACTGCCATAAAGTCACCCTGTGCATCTGCACCATGTTAGCTTGTTCCTGCATCAATGTTACAGATGACAGGAGGTGGCACAGGTTTCATCATATGCACAGGGTGTGTTGTTGGTTTGCCAGAGGCCTACATTGAGCCATACAATCGACATGTATGTGTGTGTGTGTGTGTGTGTGTGTGTGTGTGTGTGTGTGTGTGTGTGTGTGTGTGTGTGTGTGAGGGCCAAGAGTACTGGTATGGGCCAATGTTGATGCAATGTGTACGGGTATGTGTTAGCCCTAGGTGTCTGGTTTATGTGTGTGTGTGTCTGCATGCACACAGTTCCACCATGTGGCTGCCATATATGGGGATTTGTGGAACAGCTACAGACTGTACCTGCCAGGCTTTACAGATCACCATCTCCCACCATGGATATGGTACCTGTGCCTGGCAGGGGTGCTACTGACAGTATCAGGTACTGAGCCAGACTGAGTACTATCCTCAGAGGTAGACATATGTACACTGGACCCAGGTCCCTGCTGGGACTGTCCAGAGCCATGTGCACATGGTCTTCTAGGACGGTCTATAGACAGCCCACCCCCAACATTGCTGGGGCTGGTACTGGCACTACGGGAGTGGCTGTGGCTTGAGGGACGTCCGCGGTGACTTCCAGCTGCTGATGTTGCTGGCATACGTCCAAGTCAACGTCTCACCCATCCCGCACTATCCTGACACATGGACATGACATTGTGGAGGACATCTAATGTCTCACCCCAACGTCTATCCTTGACCTCAGTGTAATTATGGATGGCACCTGCTAGGTCATGGATACTGTCATTTAAAGTGGTGTTATGTGCCCTCTGTGCCCTTAGTCCCTGTCTGGTGTACCGTTCCATACGTGCCTGTGCTTCTATGACAGCCTGGAACATGCGTGAAGTTGTGAGACCTGTGGCATGTCTGCCAGGGGCATGATGACCAGCAGTGCTCCGACGAGAACCCCTGGATATCTGCCTATGTGGTACCGTTCCAGACCTCTGGGTATGGCTGCTATGTCCAGATGCATGTGCCATAGGTACCACACTGTCCTGGCGATTGCTGACTGTAGACTGTCCCTCAGCTAAGGGCATTGGTGATGAGGGATGTATTGGCAATATGACTGTGTGCATGGATGGGGTGGACAGCTGTGTACTGCCGATTGGTGGCCCAACGACAGACCCTGGCAAATATGCCTGTGCCTCAACACACCTATCATCATTATAACTATTTGAGCCAGTGACATCAGGTTCCCTGCTGCAGTGAACCAGCCCAACCTCAGCACCTGTGTGAGGAAGACAGGAAGCACACTTTACAACCTGTACATGATGTCAGAACAAATGCACACATGCACACGTGCACACATGAACACATGCACACAAATGCAATCCTCACTAAAGCAGAGACACACACACACACACAC
Organism: Protopterus annectens; assembly: GCF_019279795.1. NCBI lineage: Eukaryota > Metazoa > Chordata > Ceratodontiformes > Protopteridae > Protopterus > Protopterus annectens. Next base: position 1,608,104,589 of record NC_056732.1, read on the forward strand.
ACACACACACACACACACACACACACACACACACACACACACACACACACACACACACACACACACACACACACACACACACACACACACACACACACCACCAGCAATCCAGAACATACCCAATAGCGGTTGATGGTGGGGTACAGTATCACAAGGCAAACAGTCATATCACACGTGTCAGCATGCAGGACGTGTTTTGCTCAACAGCATGCAGTGCGAGTGTAGACAGTCCTTGTTAATAACAGTATACATGGCTTTGATGCATGTGTGTTGTTGTTCAGTGATTGTCCTCACCCTGGAATGCAATGTGTACATGGGCACAACATTGCTGTGCAAGTATTAAAAGCTCTGCAATGTGCTGTGCACCATCACTCACAGGTATACATACCATGGCTGGATGTTTATCTGTGTCACATAGATATCCATTACAGATTAGAGTGTCTGTGTCTTTAGCAGATAATTGTGGACACCAGTTTAGCTCATGCATGCTATGTATACACACAGGATGAGTGGTGTTTGTATACCTGATGGAATACCATTGCTCAACATAGCCATTGTACAGTAGTTATGGTGAGTGTAGAACATATTGTGGACATGCCAGTGCCAGCCATGACATGGCATGCTACAACACAACTGCAACATTAAACATCACACATACCCAATGTGTGTCATGCGACCTATGCACTCAATAGCATTACAAGACATATATGTGTCACTTTGTGCAAATGGTGATTGCTATGCATATTGTGTATAGGTTCATATGTTTGCACACACACAACATTGAGGTGTATAGCAATGAATGCTATGTGTAGTACTGTGGTTACTGTAGCCGGATGGCGTGTTGTATCATGAGCCATCATCATGCAGCATCATGTGGTCACTCAAGGCTACTTATGTATGCCAGACCGGAACCTATCATGCTGTACCTGAACCGCAGTACCATGGCTACATTCACCATTTCACAGCCAGTTGTTACATGGGTTTGTAAGGTGCCCAATAGGGAGCATTGCCTAACATGAATGTGTTGCGTGTTGGAGAGTGTCACACTGCCCCATGATAGGCCTCTGTCCCTCAGGTATATTATGTGTGCTGTGTGGATGACATTTGGGATACTGGAGTGTGACCTTACAGCATGTGTTTGAATATGCCATGTGTAGCATATTAACATGTACTGCGTATGATGGAGTTGTGTACGTCGTGTGCATGTGTATCAACTGCCTATCCAATGTCCACTATAGTGTAGCCACAATTGTTTGGGATGCTCTGTGTATTGCATGTATTTGAGGCAGCCACTCATGTTACCGAGATGTGCATAGTCTCACAGCAAACATGCACAGCATGCATTATGCGTAGGTGTGTTACATGTGTACATGGCCTACACCTCACCTATGACATGTACATTTTATTAGCAATATTAAATGTAGAACACACTCACCAGTATGGGTCTGCTGCCTTGCTGTCACACCAGAGGGACCTACAAGGATATGTAACAGTTTGTCAGTGGCAACAACTGTGGCATTGCTACTGTGGGTTTGCAGTCTTATAGTAGCACAATGGTTGACAGTCGCAGGCCTACACATCATGTTCCACATTATCAGTACTGAACAACACCAGGCTCCACATCTTCTAACTACATAGTACACATCTCACATATGCATGATCTAACAATAGAGGTAACAGTAGTCTGCAGATATGCCATCTTACCTGCACATTCCATGTGAACTTGCTGGGGGGCTCCGGCCTCCATGATGATGCATGTGTGCTGTCGTTGTTGTTGGCCGGGAGACCCCAGGCTCAGGAGCAGCTCCTCCACTCTGGTGAGGGGGAGATGGGTGGCAACCCCACCATCTGTGGCAAGCTGTTGCCTACGGACATCAGGCGCACGCTGCCAGACATGTCTAAGTAAATCACTGCAGTGATGTCGTACCTGCTCATATGTCCAGCTATGCATGCCTATGTGATTTATACTACGGACAGCATCTTGCCACAGCGCAGTCCGCTCATGCTGGTCCTGGCTGGTTCTTGAAAATAGCAGGGTGTACTGTTGGATGAGACAGTTGGTTAGTATCTCATCCTCTGCACGGCTATAGGCAGGATTGCGATGGTGGGACATGACCCTGGAAGACAATAAAACAATATGTGTGAGCAAGTCATGTGGCACACTGAACATTCTGCAGTACAGATATCACTGAACTGCCATAAATAGCAAACTATTGTCTGTCAGAGGATACACACTTTCAATACCACATATCAGTGCTCAACCCAAAACTGCCTGACACTGCCTGACACGCGCTTTATATTAAAACATTTTCTGCACAGCAACAAAGATAAACCACAGTGTAAGATTATGCAACAGTACATGGCACACTATATGCAACACAATGCACCACTTAGCCACAGGAGGTATATATCCAGCTAATGCATAACGACATATGTAATCCATTGCAATGATTGTAAGGTCCAGTTACAGTATTACCAGTATACCACACTAGTTGTTGATGGAAAACTCCTATCTACAATATGTGGACATGTGTGAATATAGGAGGCATACTGCTGTACTAGACTATACATGTTGCTAGATACCCACTTATATCCTGTAACACACATATGACCGAGGGCATGTTACAGGTATACCCACACACACATCAGACATACATACAGGACACAGAGGTATGGCAACCCAGATGAGCTTTACGTGTGTACCATACAGAACTGTGTGTCAGTACTTACAAACCCTTATGCCTGAGGTATGTAATCTGTGAGGACTACAGGGAACACACAAACCAGTGTTTCCAAGCAATGTGGATATGCACCATACTGTGCTGTTTAGGCCTACAGCTTCAGGTAGTACTACAGTTCATACAGGGGTTTGATTCACCAGCAGTACCAATTAATGAATATACATGTACTGCTTTATCCTCCAGTGGCACACCCCAGTTAACACAAAGGGACTACGTCAGACTGTATGCCATACTGCTTTTTCTGGCTAGCAATAGCATATACATCTTTTGCTGGGATCAGAGCTAGGACACATAATACCTTGACAGAAACAGTTTCCCACTAAGCTATCTGACATATACACAACTGTGACACATTCACCAACACATTCACCATCACACTCAGTCAACCTCACATAGCAATTATTGCAACAAGTACATGTGGGTGTGTATTGGTTATAGGCTATTGGCCCTAGGACCTATAGAAGCCTAGCCAGATGGTACCCTGGCCTTTGACACCCAAGTAATTTAGTTTCATGTGTCCCTGTCAAGCAGAGCCACATAGGTGATTCCCGGGGTGTATTTCCTATCTCCCATCCAATCATCAAGACTAGTCATGATGAGTGCTACTGAGGAGCTTTGTTTGCTATTGATAGGTAGTTTGTTCCAGACTATGGGATGTCTCTGAGATAGGAATCTATCCCTCCAGCATGTTCTGTCTATTGAGGTGAGAATGTTTAAGTCCCTAGAGCATGTAGCTCGTAGGGATAGTGATCTGTTTACGTGGAGCATGTCCAACAGCTCTGGGTTTGACATAGCTTTGTATGTTAGGCAGAGGTCACCTCTGGGTTGCCGGTATGCAACACAGTCTTGTTGTGGTTTTGTGAGACGGTCTGCATAGGGCACCTGTTTAAGGACAGTATTACTCTTTGTGAGGTATGTCTGTGGCATTTCCAGTTGCTGTAGATGTCTTGTGAGGTACATACCAGAAGGGGCATTGTACTCTATAATGGATTTTGTGAGTGATGAGTAGAGGGGAACACTGACCTCTTTTTCCCTGTAAAACACAGCTTTTGTGATGAGGTGTGCCATGTAGACAGATTACATGACTAATGTGGCACTGTAATTATCAAGGGTGACACTACTGTCCACCTGTGTCCCATGGTGTCTTATCACACTTTTGGTGTTAAGTCGACTACCATCTATGTGGTAGTTCATGGGTACAGAGTTTTTAGCAAAAGGGATGTGAATGCATTTCAGACATTGAGCTTGAGGCCATGGCTTTGTCGCCAGGCATCTGTCACAGTAAATATGACTCTGTCTCTCCCTTTCTCTCTCTCTCTCTCTAAATATATATATATATATATATATATATATATATATATATATATATATATGTATATAAAATGATATTGCACAGTCTTGTGCAAAATGCATTGAAGGTGTTCTCAGCCCATGTGGCTTTAGCAGGCCTCACTGCCTGCAACACTGCTAACCTAACAAATCACACCCACAGTGTTTAACCACCACATGTTCATAGGTTCATAGGTTCGTACTAGGCTATCTGCCCTAAGGCATTTATAAGCCTAGCCAGAGTGTATGTGGCTTACACCACCCCTTAGGATGAGAATACTACACCCTTTTAGGGTTTAGTTTACTATGCCTCTGTCTAGTAGTGACACAGAGATGACCCCCGGGGTAAACCTACGATCTCCCATCCATTCGTCGAGATTTCTCTTGAATAGAGTCAGTGAGGAGCTCTGCCTAACATGGACTGGGATTCTGTTCCAGAGTGTAGGAGCCTCTGGGTTATGAATCTGTCCCTCCAGCATGTCCTATTTATTTCTGTGTTGAGGTTTAAGTCACTTGTTCTCGTGGCTCTGATGGATTTGGATTTTCTGAGGTGGAGCATGTCCATTAATTCAGGATTGGACATGGCCGTGTACACCAGGCACAGATCACCTCTGAGTAGGCGGTATGCGACTGAATAGAGCTGGAGTTTTTCAGTCGGCATATGACATATGTTTAAGACCCTTTATCCTCTTTGTGAGGAACTTTGGGGACTTTCCAACTGCTGCAGGTGTCGGGTGAGATACATCCCAAATGGGGCATTGTACTCAATCATTGGCCTGATAAGAGAAGAGTATAGTGGCACAATGACCTCTCTTGATCTAGATGTGAAACCCTTCATGATAAGGTGGGCAATATAGAAGGTCTTCCTAACCACTTTGGCAATGTGAGTGTCAAATGAGAGGTTACTGTCAACCTGGGTCCCTAGGTCCCTGATTACCTCTTCCGATTAATGGATTACCGCCTATGTGGTAATTTGTCGGTACCTTGTTTTTCCCAAATGGTATGACTATACATTTTTTGGCGTTCAGCTTAAGGCCATGGCTCTGGCACCAATTATCAGTTTCTATGAGGCCTCTCTGAAGGATGTTTGTGTCCGCTGGAGTATCAATTATGGCACCCAGTTTGCAGTCATCTGCGAACTTTGTCAGCCACAATCCTCCTATGTTTGCCTGTACCTGAAATAAATGCCGAACAAGAGGGGTCCCAGGACGGAGCCCTGTGGGACACCGCCAGACTGGCTTAGAGTCTGACATAGCTCCAGCAACTCTGACCCTGTGGGTTCTGTCCTTGAGCCAGTTTGCAACCCATCTTGTGACATATGGGTTTACATTTAAGCTGGTGAGTTTGTCTATGATGCCCGAGTGGGGTATTGTGTCAAAGGCTTTTGCAAGGTCAAGGTAGGCTGTGTGAACTGCCTTACCCTCATCAATGGCCTTAGTGACTGTTTCAAAAAAGCCGACCAAGTTCAAAAGGCAGGATCTGCCCTTGACAAAGCCAAATTGGGTAGGATCCAATGTCTGTAGGTCCCCAATGTCTTTGTTTATGAGTTCCATAATGATCCTCTCCATAGCTTTGCAGACCAGGCTGTCAAGCTTATGGGGTAATTTCCAGGGTCCGAGAAGCACCGCCTTTGTGAAGTGGGACCACTGTTGCCGTCGCCACTCTTTGGGTACGTATCCTGTAGTAAGGCTAAGATTAAACAGCAGCCTTATGTGTGGGTTTAGTTCCTCTTGAATTCATGTAGCACACAGCCGGGACACCATCCGGTCCCATTGATGCTGTGTTTTTAGCTTTAGAGAGCGGCTCTCACCTGGGCATCTGAGATGTTAGGAAGCTACACTCTGCTGGGATAGTTATTTCTCCTTTGGGGGAGGGGAGGAGAAATTTGCACTGAACCTGTCTGCCAGAATGTTGGCAATGTCAGTGGGTTCGTGTATTTTGTGTCATTTGGACTAACTCTGAGCATATCTGGGAGTTTCCACCCAGGTTTCTAACATAGCTAAAGAAGGCCTTGTGATTGTCTTTGTGTCTTTTGCATTTTTCTCTCAAAGTTGGCCTTGGATGATTTTATGAGTGATCGTAGTTTTTGCTAGTACTGATCAGAGACTTCCCTTTTAGGGATTTTGCTCTGTCATGTAGTAGCTTCCTCCTCCTGTTGTAAAGTTTGTTTATGGCTGGGGTCCACCAGACCGGGCGCCTGCCTTTGGGGGAATGGGTCTTGGTTTTATTTGGGATTGCATGATCCATGCATTCTTGAAGGTGCCCATAGAAGGCATTTGCAAAGGATTCAGCAGTGTGGGTTGTGGTTTCCACTGGCCCAGGGGCCTTGAAGGATACCACTTCAGTCTTAAGAAGTGTGAAATTTGCTTTGAGAAGTTCTTCACTGTGGTCTTTTGTGCAGGGGTGGGGGCGGGATGTGGATTTCCAGTGAGATTAATTTATGGTCTGATCTTACCAAAGAGGGATATACTTCGGTGTGGAGCATTTTGTCCCCATGTTTGTGATGATCAGGTCTAGTATATTGTCTCCTCTTGTGGGAATGGTGACTAGTTGTTCCATTGCATTTGAGTTTATGAATTCTAGGAACCTTTGGGCTAGGGGTGTTGGGGCTTGAGTAATGTTCCCAGTCTATGTTTGGGTAGTTGAAGTCTCCCAAAATTATGGTATTTGGAGAGACATTCATACTCCAGTGTCTTCAGGAAGGCTGTGTGGGGTTCCTGAGTTTGAGAGGGTGGTCTGTAGCATGCTACAAACTGTAAGGCAGTTTTGCCTATGGTTAGTCGCACCTGGATAGTCTCTGATGCTTCGCGGCGTTGCCACTAACCTGGAGGTGTGGGTATCTTTGATGAAAATGGATACTCCCCTCCTTTTGTGGTTCGGTCCAAGTTTTGGGGCCGGAAAGCATGATATGAGGTAAAACCTGATAGTGCTGGGGTGCTCTCAGGAGCCTTGAACCAGGTTTCAGTCACTGCACAGACATCGATGTTCTCCATACTGAGGAGGGCTTGAGGGTGTGCATCTTGAGGTTTAGACTTCTGGCATTGAGCAGCATTACCCTTAGTTTTTTTCCACTTGTGTTTTCTAGGAGGTAGGTTTGTCATTTGAGCCTTGCCTAAAAAGGCACTATGGTGGTGGCAAGAGCCTTGGCCAATATCCGGAAGCCCAGGGTGACAGGTGCAAGCCATCCCTTGCGAAGCAGCGTGGCTTGTCAAGCATGTCATCCCAAGCAGACAGACATTGGATCCCCTTAGAATGACACCAGTAATTAAGCCAATTGTTAAAACTGATCATTTTGTCTTTGTACTGTGGCATCATTCTTGGTGAGGGTAAGATGCTGCTCAGGTCAGGGTCATACCGGCCTGGGCTACATAATCAGAGAGCTCCTCTATGTCTCTTTTCATGTAGTCCAGGAGGTATCGTCTCAGGTCGTTCACACCGGCATGTACAATGACTGAGTCATATTTGTACTTGCTGTGGAGTGACCTGAGTGCTTGTGTTATGTATGGATTCTAGCTCCCGACAGGCAGCTTACTGTGACCTTTCCTTGTTCAGTCTGGTGAGCGGACGCCAGTGTGTCTGACTATGGAGTCACCTATTACAAGTGTGTCTGGCATGTTGTTTGGCCTTAAGGGCTGTGACTGTTTAGCACACTGACTTTGTGAACTATGTGTTGCATGTGCTATGTCTTGAGGTGGTGGTTGCTTGGGTGTCTGCTTTGGAGGCCTCTGTTGTTTTGGTAGATTTTTAATCAGCCTCAAGTATGTTTTGTGTGTTTATGTGTTTGGTTTGCTGTTGTGATAGTTCTATGTGAGACTGGGTTTGTGGTGTGCGTGGTTACCTTCTCCTCCTGACTGGTCTTGCCAGTACTGAATTGAGAGAGCTCAGCCTCCAGTTTGGCTATATAGTTGCATCTCTCGCATATATTTGTATTTGTTGGGAGGAGGAGAGGGTTGTCTGTGTACATGAGGCAATTGTAACATTGCCTCAAGATTCCCAGATTCACCAGCTGAACAGGAGAGGACGCCAGCAACTGACGCCGACATGCTAGAAATAGTGAAAAAGATTGCTGTGCAACTGAGTCAGAAAGGACCTATAGGGAGATGTGTACTCAAAAGAATTTAGGTGAATGAAGTACTTTCTTTTGTTTAAGAGTGCTTTACCTGTATAAAAATGCTTTAGGAGCAAGTGCTGAGCTTTTCAGATAGAGTATAGGCTGTTTAGATTGCAAGTAGAACAGTTTTAAGGGAAAAATTGAACAGCAGACTTGGAGCCAGAAAAGTTTAACCTTGTTTAACCAAGTTTAACCTTGTTTAACCGGGCTCCGCTATGCATACGACCGCACAAAAGCCGCAAAGGCGGATTTTAAGCAGTGAACTACAAAAGAGCTAGGAATGGTCCCAAACAACCAATTACTACAGCTTCTTGTGCTGAGGTCACTTCCCCAAGGACAGGTAGGCTGCTCAGGGCTCCCCACTCCCACTGGTGAGCAAAGAAACTTCCTTCTATCCAAGTAAGGTAATGGACAACACAGGAACTACACCACAGCCCAGAATACAGCAATGCCTGTATACTGGTCTAAACTAGTTGAGAAAGGCGGGGAAACAAGGCTTATTTTTTTGTTTTTTGTAGAAATACACAGAAAATGCAGAGACACTGATAAATTAGTTACACAGGCTAGCACACTTTAGTGGGCAGCCTCCACAGTTAAATTAAACAAACAAACAAGCAAACTTTCGATTAAATTCGACCAAATGTAACTTTAAGTGCAGATTTAAAAATAAATGCAGTAATCAGAAAAAAAACAGTTCAGGCTAGTTTAAAGTAAGCAACAGAAGCTATTTCCAGTGAAAAAAAGCAAATATACTTAAATCCAGAAGGTAGTCACTTTTTCGAGTTCCTTGCTGCTAGGACCACTCTGTAAACCCACGTGGAGCTTGTCTGAGCAGTATAGCCAGAAAAAAACGCCCAGAGGCAAACAGCCATTGTCCACACTACTGTACAGAACACAGATGACATGGTTCAGATGTTTGACATTTTATGCGGAGCTACATATATCACAGTTATGTCCCACTGCACACAGCTACACACTGATTTGTCCATGGCAGTAGTTATGAAGGGCATCTGTGCATAGATACGTACTGCTGCCACATATTGATGTTTCAAAGTATGTAGAGTAGTCTTCAAATACATCTACTACATGCCAGTAAATACATATCTGTTACATGCCTTTCCTTTGTATGTGTTTGTAGTTTTCAGTTTTCTGTATCTTTGGCTTGATTTTAATTTTTTTTTTTTACTTATTATTTTATTTTTTTATTTATTTATTTTTTTCCATTGGTGTGGGTGGGGGTGTGCAACTCTCTCTCTCTCTGTCTCTGTATCTGTTTCTGTCTCTCTCTCTCAGCATCTGCAATGGGATGATTGCATGTGTGGCCAGCAAGTACAGCCTGCTTTTATAGGTATCTGCACATGTGCATGTGATGGCCTCTGCACCAATTGGTGGCCACCATTTGGTAATTGCATGCAGCCTGCTGTGTGTTAATTGCAGTACTCACTGTCATAGCAACCCAATGCTATAAATTGCTATGTCAGGTAGGCGTTGTCCTTTCAGCTTTCAAAAGTGGGGCACAGTCTTGTTTGCTGTGGACACCGTTGTGTAAGTCAGAAGGTTGGTATACTTCTTATATCTGAAGCTAGGGGTGTAGCCAGTGATTTAAATGTTGTACTCAGACCTGAATGTTGCCACTTCCACTACACAGTTGTCAGTGTAGAATTGTACTCACCCCTACAAGATAAATGGGTGTATGTAGTTTCTTTTCTACTTATGCAATTAACTGCCATACCAAAGTAGTTATTGAGATGTATTCATTTGGCACATGAACTGTTTGTGAACTGCTATACTGTGAATATTAATGTGCTCACTTTTGAACAGTTTCTGCTTTTTTAGTGTTGACATTAGTACAGGCTGCTCAAGAAAACTGGACAAATTCCAGTACTGAGTATACCTACCTACATCCTTGGTAGACCCTGAACACACAGGTTTATTGTACATTTGGGTATGGGTGCAGAAGGACAGAGAGCATTATGTATTAATGTGTGAACTTTATCTTGCTGGACTTAAAGGGTTGCTGTGTACCTGTTAGTTTACCAAGGCAAGTAGCCTGTCTGTGTAGCTCCCAACTGTGGACCTATCCAGATGGTAGCCAGAGGTTAGCCTGTTATTCTTTGTCTGTGCACCACACCGGTCTTTTCAGCACTGGAACAATGGCATTGTCACAGTTGGTTGCTACAGTACATGGCTACATCCCTTGGTATTTCAGTGTTGTACTCCTACATAAGGGTATGCTTCTGGAACTCCTTCCAAAGCTATTTGCAGTGTGTAACAGCAGAATAGCTGATATGCCTGTGTGTTTCTGCCTCTGCCAGGCCTCTCAAACACTCAGGTACATATTTGAACAGACTCAGGGAAAAGTAGGTAGAAGTGAGGTACACCTTTACAATATTATAGACATTAAGTTGGGACTTTGAGAGAACCAGAGCATATGGATTAATACACATTTCCTGAAGTACAAGCGGTATCTAACTCTTACTTATTGTCATTATTCATTAAGTGTAATTCACCACCTTTCTGCCTAACGTCAGTAGCTTTCAGAGGGAGTCAGAGGGACACAGCTAAAGCCTGTCTCAAAATCAGGGACATGCCTGAAAATTTGTCACAGTTGGGAAGTATGGCCTCTGCCCTAATCAGATATGCTAGTGTTTGTCCTGCTATGATACTGTGTGGGGGTTGTAAAGTGCTGCTGTAACATTATTTCCTGCTAGAATGGCTGGTTCTCTTTTCACAGTCATGTAATGCAATTCCACAAGAACTGCTGGTAAAGATCCACAGAACAGGATTTGTGTTATGGTATTCCTATTTGTCCTTTACATTAACTCATTCTGATGCATGATATATTGATTTCAGCACCAATTTGTTGTATGTTTACCATGGCTCAGTGGTACTTCATGCAGTCTAGTGTGTACAAGGTCCGGGGTTCGAGACTGACAGAGGTATTTTATTTTGCTGCTGAGCAGAACAAGGGCCCTGACATAGAGTGACTAAGGCACTTTTAAGCAGTTGTAAGCAGGTTTGCGCTGGTTTGTGCGATGCTTAGCTAAGCGCACACAGGAGCACACTCGCGCAAACCCACTAACTACTGCTTAAAAGTGCTTACTCACGCTAACACCCGCGCTCATTTCTTTGAAAGAAAAGAAAATGGGGAGATAGGAAAGTGGTGAAAAAGGGGTACAAAGAGGGGAAGACAGTAGGGAATACAGCTCGGGATGTGCAGGATGGGTGTAGGGAAGGTCCATAGCTGCCCATTTCTTTAACATCAACAGCTGTGCATATGCAATAAATTTGGAGAAAAATATGAAACCTTCAACCCCTCTGAGAGGGGTGAGGACAACAACGTATGTTGAACTGCCGATTTCATATCAGTTTATGTTTCCAGTGGACATGTATGCAAAATGGGCAGCTATGTATGGGGCGTAATTTTTTTTTGGTAACAGAATGCCTTTTTTTTTCAGGTGAGAGTGGAATGTGGGGTAGGGGAAGTAGGTATATTTGGGGAGGTAGGTTGGGGAGGTAAGCAGACAAGACAAACAAGATGCATACAGGGGTGGAATATGACACGTGGTGGGTGAACATCATTGACGGGGAAGGATGTTTGGAAATCGCAAGCCCATGAGCCCACAGATGGCAAAAGTGGAACTGAGATCCCCACCCATGGGCAGTCATCACTGCACCTTCACAGCCCAGAGGGTGGCTGTGCTGGGGGCTGCATAGGAGGGGCAGGCTCACCCGGGAGTTGCACCACTCATGTATCAAGCTGGCATAGGGGATCAGTGACAGAACACTCGATCTCCCTACGCACCACAGCCCGGACTGTTTGGAGGGTGATAGGTGGCCCTCCTCCACCCACGATTGTATGGGGGGATGTGCCCCATCCCCTGCAGTGTTTCCACCCAAAGGTGGCACAGGGCCAATGGAGGAGGAGGTCCCAGGCTGGGCACCGGACCTGCTGGTGCCAAGTGTCATCGCCAGCTGAGGTGGGACAGGTGGGTCCGCTGGGACCGTCCTTCCCATACGTTCTATGTTTAGGAGGATTTAATGAAAATATGGGTTAGTAACAGTCAACAGCATTCCCAATTAGTTATAACAGTATGCAGAAGTGTTCCCATTAACCCAACACACCAGAGTTCCAACAGTTAAACAGCAAGCATGACACGTGCATATATGGGACAACAGTGGACATTACAACAGCATGCAGGTTTAATTGATGGCAACAGGCCACCAATATTGTGGTATTTGAACAGAGCACATGCATCAAAATAAATGCAGATATTTATAAACCAATAGGACATATGTCCCAACAAATGTTTTGAGATTAGACATACCCATTGAGGTGTGGAATTGCATTTTTTATGCGCATACAGTAGGGAGGAAAATGATAGCTACATTAACAACTTATATAGCCTCTAGTTTACACTACATTCCTATTGACTGCAGTTATATGTCCCCTACATGTATTATTACACTACACATTTGTCCTTAGATCATGAAATGGGTTTTGCTAGATCTTTATATACATGGGCTATATCTGACATACAAACTGTCCGGGATGCAGATGTTACTGCTACATATTTTGTGAGTTGCTCAGACACACTACTGCTGAGATGGTACACTGACAGCTCTACTTTCATATACTTATCTAGACATGTGTAGGTGAAATTATCAGTTATATGTTAACAGTTCCCTACATTTCTGCCAGCACAATGACATTTCTGGGGAACACAATACCAAGCTACTCATGTCCCAGGTTAACCTGTACATGCTGGGCATGAACCAACAGTTGAGAACTGTGAATATGCTTAAAAGCTACTGGCACTCCCTTCATCCACTTTATATGGGCCTACCCAACTGTGTGTTAACAGCGCTTAATACAACAGTACTATTTCTATAATGCAAGAATATAACAACATATCAAAGAAAACGACACAGAGACACTCCAGGAATTATACCTTTATTAAAGACTTAAAAGACTTTTCTAGAGGCTCTGTCATTTATTTTATATAACTGTACATGCAGAATAATTATTAGCGAATTATTATACCTTTATTTATTGTGTTTAAACACATTTTTCAGGCTCTCTCATTTATTTTACATAACAGTACATGCAGAATACTTACTAACCTGCCTGGTGGCGCAGCCTTAGCAGCCTATCTGCATAGGCTTGCTGATTCGCAGCACGGACACCTGCAGCTGTGAAGTAATTGAAGTGATATTGAGACATACCTATCCATAGTATACACAAGAATAGCAATTCTTACATGCTTAATTCCATGGCTACTTACTCAGTAGTGGGGCATTTGGCATCCCACGGGCCTCCTGGATCCACTGGTCCAGTTTATCTGCTTTGCGTCTTCTCAGGTCTGCATGGTGGTGTCTGACCTGCTCACCAGTCCGAGGGATGCCTGTGACACTGGTGAGTTCATGAGCTAGACCGTCCCAGGCTTCCACTTTGTATTGGGTGCCCTGATACTGGCCCCACAGGAGTCTATCCTCATGATGGTGGACAAGGAGCCAACGTTGAGCTCGAAAACGAGAGCCCTCTCCAGCACCGGCCATTGCTGCCTGCAGATGGGAGCTACAACCAGTTATGGATAGTTTTCCCGCCTATGGAGCTTAAATATGCATCATTTCCTGCACTTATTGGTGGTTGGCTAAATTTGAAAAAACGCATCTGAAGGTACACCTGCTTAGCAATGGGTAAACTTACATTGATATGTATGTGTGTGTTGAAAGTGCATACTTATGCAAAGATGTCATGGCTTACTGGTTCAGTACTGTGATTATGGTGCACAGTATCCCGGGTTCGAGGCCTGTCATTGCTTTTTATTTCACTACTGGCCAGACCGGATAGGAGGTATGGCTATGTTTTACCGACTTTGCTCAACTTTGCCCAACGTTGCCCTACACTGCTCTACGTTGCTCTACGTTGCCCGATGTTGCTCTATGCTGCTCTACATTGCCGATGTTGCTCTACATTGCCCGATGTTGCTCTACGTTGCCTGATGTTGCTCTACATTGCTCTATGTTGCCTGACGTTGCACTGGTTAGCGCGGTGCACAGCTACGTGCACACATGTTCTGTTTGCGCTAGTTGGCACGATGCGCAGCTCCACACAAAGCTATTGCGCTACTTAAAGCACTGCTAAGCTATGAGCAATTATACTGAAATGTGCTTAATACTGGTAAACTTTGCTTAACAGTGCTTCACTTTGCTTAAGATTCATTACTTCTGCATTCATCAGTATGCATAACTATTTCACCTTCTTACACACACACACACATATATATATATATATATATATAAAATTCGTTCACTACTACATAGGCCATTTCAATGCTTTTTACTAAAATTTCATTGGTAAATGGAAGGAATTCTTTTCATATACGGATTTGCAATAGAAAATAAAAAGGATATTGGTGGGACTCGAACCGGAAATGCCTCATCTTACTGCGAGGGTTCTATCACTAAGCTATTGCTATTTTGCTTAATTTGCATATAAGTTTCTTATTATCCTCTTCGATGTCTTACTGCTAACTGTAGCTAAGCAGTGGGCATACACGCGCAAACACACACAAATACGGGCAGCTATATCGGGAATGCTAAAAAAAAAATAAATAAAAGTTTTATATTTTATTATTGTACTGGAGTTTAGAATGTGCGGGAGTGTAGTGTTGTGTATGTACACATTTGAGCGGACTTGCTCATGTCAGTTGACATTTCCCTATTGTGATACTTGCAGGGGCTTGGATTTTTGGACTGCTCGGCAGTCCGACACTCCCCCTACACTCGTGCATGTTCCGTGTCAGCCTTGGAGTTGAGGCAGCGCACCCTCATTAATATGCATGGCACGCTGCTGTCTTATTCTTACACTGGCATTTCTGTGTAAGCCTCCTCTACTCTTACATGGAGGATTCATGAATCCTGGGGTTGGTTTTAACTTTTTTCTTCCTTTTTTCCTGTTTATGTCTATTTATAACTTCTTATGATATAAGTATGTGGCTAGTAACTTTTCTTTCTCAGTGTTGCTCAGCTAGCTCCCCTCCCTTTTTTTACCTAATTAGAGTGTACGGAAAGCTTTCTACATGGCTCACCTCATATGTAAGGGTATCTCATCCAGGGACAAGGAGGTCATATCATCGCTGTATTCTTCCCTTATAAGGCCCGTTATTGAGTACAATGCCCCATTCAGCATGTACCTCACAAAACACATACAGCAGCTGGAGAGACCACAGAGGTTCCTCACCAGAAGAATCCAGGACCTCAAAAATCTACCATACACAGATAGGCTAAAAGCCCTATCCCTCTACTTAGTTTCATACAAACTCATCAGAGGTGACCTCTGTCTGGCATACAAGGCAATCTCAGACCCCGCTTTGATGGGACTGCTACACAGATGCAAGTCAGGCTCCACTCGAGTAACCCACATGCATGGCCTCAGCCTGGTCTGTGACATCAATAGGACTTGTTGGCGGGACAGATTTGCGTCCTAGAGACTCCCCCATCTGTGGAATAGACTCCGTCTCCACGTCAAGCAGAGTACCTCTTAACTCCTTTTTAAGCAAAACCTGGATAACTGGATGGGAAACAGAAAATGCATCCCTGGGATTCCACCCATGTCCCTGCTGGACGGGGGCATCGGGTGCTGACTTGACTAAATATGGGCTAAGCTCTTGGCTAGGTTTGTAACAGCCTCAGGGCCAATAGCCGAGTAAGTTCCTATGATCCTATGATCTTAAATAACATGAGAATCTGCTTTACATTCTGATGCTTTTTAATGCATAAATATAAGGTGACTCAGTCAGTGATTTACCTTTGATAGGTACCACTCATTACAAGCTGAAAGAAATACCACTAAAGCCACAGATGCATTCAACACTTTGTTAGCATATCTGGAAGTAACAGTGGCATACACAAGCAAGCAAAACTTTAAAATACTGTAAGATGGCATCACAGGAAGGCTCTTATTACAGAAACAGAACGTTTACATTTACATTTCACTATGTGTATAGTTTTCAGGTAACCTTTGAGTCACTAGTGTCATTGATGGTGTTTATGGATTGCATAAATAGCTTTATGTCACCAGTCCTATGTTTAACGTTTGCCATCATGTTCTTTTGTCTTACAGACACTTGCTTGAGTAAATGTTGTTCATATTAACATTTTTTGAGTGTAGTAGCTCAAAATGGCGGTTGTACTTTTGCTGAATTCCCATAGGAGCTTAAGTTGTATATTATTTTGCTTGCTTTGAGCTTGAAGTATGCTGAAAGAAGAACAAGGCAGGTTTCTCATTGGTTATCAGTGACCATATAAAGTCTGGACTGGGGGCAGTAAGTGTGTGTGTGTGCATGTCTGTGAAAGAAGTCTTACACATGGGGAGACAGAGATCTTGTCCCCCGGCAGAGGTACTTTTTCACTACTTTCATGGTTATGTCAATTGCTCATAACTTGACAAGCTTTAGTATGTGTGTTCTGAGTGTTTGTATACTTAAGTTGTTAGACTTCAGCATTTGTTCTCATGCAGATGTGATATGACCACCTCCTATATTTGAAGGAGTAATAGTACATTCTGTTCTTTCATATCAAGTTACCTCTAGTTTTACTAGAGCTACAATATTTTGGTAACTGCAGTGTTTTGCTTAAAATGGATTTTCTGAATCTGGCCCTTAGTCTGAGTAAATGACTGAAATATGTTTTATATTTTTCAGTATTAGTATCTCATTGGTTGCTATATAGCATCATTTTGTATCCCAAATGTAGTACATTAAATGTATCAGTTATATTAAATGCTGAAATATACCGGTATGATCAAGTGGAGTAAGCTGATCCATATGTAATTCATAAATATCTATGTGCTGTAATTTAGGAATATTGATGCCATTACTTGAAGATAATCCAAGATGTAGATTCAGCTGTTATCTGTTGCAGAAGTATTTGTTAAAGATTAACTGACTTGGTGAAGACTTGCATATCTGTTGAATTCCAAGGCTATTTATAGATTGTGGAGTAGAACATTTGTCAGAATGGGCCTCTATTCCAACCTCTCACTCTCCCAGGCCCTATTATGGTTCAACTCCTCCTCTTTTTTGTCAGGATCCTTGGCATCGGTAGCAGTTTTTGTGGCCTCTGGTCATTCAGAGATGGACCCCTGAATCTTGGCTGTGTCTGGAGATGTTTGCCATCCTGCTGACACAGATGGAGGTTCCCCATCTCAGATACTAGAGACCCTTGTCTGAGTAGTGACATGAGTGATGAAAAAGCAGACAAGGTGTGAGGAATGAGCATCATTGTCTGGCTATCCTACTCTTTGGGAGAGTGGGCTGTTTTCTGCCTGACTATAACCCCCCAGATGCCAAGTAATCTACATGAATATAGGGGACACAGGCAAGCAGTTCTCTTTGGAACAGTGAGTTGTTTTCTGCCTGACTACAGCCCCCCAGATGTCATAGACATTACTTCATGTAAAATAGAGGGCTTTGGTAAAACATTATTAGCAGGGAGGTATTCTAGCTGTATCATGTGCACATGGACCTCACTGGCGTTTTTATATATCTTGCACAAGGGAACTGGTTAAGGTCAGACAAAAAGGGAAGAGCCTGTTTTGCCATTAAGATTTTGCTGTACCAGGACGCCTTAACTTGTCTCCATATTGCTGTGGAGACTGGGGGACCACCAGTATTTATTTATTTATTTATTTCAGTTTGATTACCGGGGAGGTCCACTGGGCTTGGTGGCCCGTTTTCAGTGGAGGCCCGGGGAGAAAAGCTCCAGCAGGAAACAGCAGTTTAATTACATAAAAAATTCAGATACAGTTGTATTAAAAATAACAGCAATAAAAGAAATAAAATGTTAACAAATTCAATTGTTCGGGAGGAAATACTGGCTTATGTCATGAAATCAGGATTTACTAATTAGGTATCTATGCTGAGCATATTAAAGAGGTTAGGTAGGTAAAAGAGGTTAGCCAGGAGAGAAGTGGGATGATAGCTTGAGAGGTATGGGCTGGAGAGTGCAATTGCATTTCCTGTTTAGGCAGAGGTAAGAATGAAGATGTGTTTTGAAGATGTTAAGGTTGGTGTAGGACCTAATTGTGTAGGGCAGGGCATTCCATTTTTTGGCTAGGGTAAAGGATAAGAGTAGTTGACCTGCGGGGCGCTTAGGTTTTTGTACGGTGATTAGGTTTTGGTGAGAAGATCTAAGTGATCTAAGGGGAGTATAAGGCTGTAGAATGTTAGAAAGAGCAGGGCAGTTTGTAGGGTGGAACAATACTTTGTGGGCTGTTATGATTTGGAGAAAGTCAAGGTGATTGGGGAGTTCAAGCCAGTTTAGGGAGTGGAGGGAGGTGCAGTGATGAGAGGAGGATTTGGCATTTGTGGCAAATCTAGAGATTTTGTTGTAGATTTGTTCCAGTTTGGAGGTAAGTGTGGAAGATAAATTAGTGAGGAGGGGAGTAGCAAGAAGGGAGGGAAGTAGGAAGGTAGAGACAAGGGTAAGTCTGCTGTGAGGAGAGAGGAAGTGGTTGTTTCTATACAGTAAGCCAAGTTTTATGTGTGTTTTTTTGATGTTTAGCTGGATAAGAGCCAAGGAAGCGGGAAGGCCTGATAAACAATCAGTAACCTAAGGCTGGAGAAGGAGAACTGTAGCAGGTGTGCAGGTATATGGTTGAACATTTCTTTTTTTGTGGTTTGTTTTAGTTTATAATTATGACTTTATGTTCGGTTCATGAAGAACACACTAAAAGTAAGTATATGAGTGAGTGCAGGTAATATTACGGTTTCTTTAGTGTAGGGCAGTGACACTTTTAGGCAGGGAAAGTTGGTGGAGCAGGCAGAGGGATTATTACAGCTCACGGTCTTCTTCTCTTTGAGAGGGATCTCCTGTCTGTTCAGTGAAGAAGGGGGAAAGCACTCTGGGGAGCAACTGAAAAGGAGAGTGAGAAAAATAAGTAAAAATAGAGTGTAATGGGAAAATAGGAAGAAGGAGAGTGCAGGAAGAAGTAGAAGCAGGGTAGTGGATGGAAGTTTACAGAGTGGAGAGGGAGGAGGAAAGAAAGTAGGAAGGGACAGAAGTGAAGAGCTAAGGGAGAGAGAAAAAGGAAGCAGAGAAGTTTGAAAAATGAAAGGTTGGAACAGTTGTGCAGTAGAGGGTCCCCAACAAATGGTCAGTGGAAGTGGAAAAATAAGTTTAGAAAAAAATGTATAGATATTGCAAACATCTTTCACTCAAGAATTGTGTCTGCAGATGGGATAAAACCAAATCTTCTTTAATGAGTACTGCAACAACTGCAGCACATTACTGCATATATTGTTTATTTACTTTATTGTTTTCTTGCTGTTTTGCTTGTGTGCTTACTGACATATGTTTACATTTATCATTAAATATTTTAATGTCTTTATGTTGCCTTTTTACCTGTTCCTTGCCAGAAATTCTTATTTTCTTTATAAGTTTTTTTTCTTTCTTGCAAATACTTCCCCAGTCAGTTACTGTAGAAGGGGAGGGGAGGGAAGTAGTTACACCCATTACTGGGACCATTATTCTGACAGCCACCTGGAGTGGTTCAAACTTTTTTCTGCTATATCACTGCTTTAATGCATGCACCCGGCAAAAAGGTGGGAAGGGAAGTGCAGTAGCCTGAATGAGGAATACACCTCCTCATTTCTGCAAAGAGTATTCGTTCCAGGCAGCCCTGCTCATCTCTATGAAGCATTTGATGGTGATTTCTCTGATCTCCACTAGGGAAACTGCACCAGTTCATGTATACCCATGTGTGAATAACTCTTCCCACCCCCTGGGAAAGGTAAGTGGGTGTGCTCTTTCACTCCTTTAATTCCCTTCCCTTCTCTGCCTGGTTCCTCCAGGGTGAGGGCCACTAACTGAACCCCAGTAACCTGACAAAGGAAAAATAATTTAATTATTAATGATGAAAGGTTTTGCTTCCTGGTACTTCAGGCCTCCAGTATATCTCAGGATAGCATTATTAATACAGTGGATTCCCACATTACCTTGCAGGAACTTGCTATATCGATTATGGCTGACTTAAAAAGAAGCTAGCACCTTTATGTACTTCAGTCTGTAACCTGTAAATGGATATTGATGAAAAAAGTTGTTGAAGAGCCAAAAATCCTGCATATCTGAATATGAAAAAATGTCTCTAATTTAGATGACTACCGTAACAAACTGTTCCATAAACTTAAGACGTTTAGAGTAATTTTCTAACTCTCTGAAAGAAGCTCATTTTTCATCTGATCATTAGAGGTTTTGCAGAGGACAACCCAAATGATAAACTAACTGATGCAGTTGAAGAAATTTGTAATATTGTAGCTTGTCAAGACTTTGTCATCATGAGTTTTGGACAGAATAAACAGAGCCCTTCGTCTCCTTAATGGTTATCCTCCAAGGCTACTGTCTGTAAAATTAAGTGTGGCATATGCTGTCCAGGATCTAGTTGCTAAAAAATAGAAGTCATTTGAATGACATAAATATAATGTAATAATTTCAGCTGACATACACAAAGAGGTCATGGCAGAATAGAACTAATATGGCATCTAAAATCAAACACTGCAAACATTTCAACCAGATGAAGATTAAGAAACCATCAAGCAAGATGATGTTAATGAAGTTCTGACATATTAAAGAAAGAAAGTGCTTAGCTTTTTCAATATTTTTCTTTTTTTCCATGTAATTTATTTGATGAGCTCTTGATATACATTTGGTTGAAATGCTTGCAGTGTTTTTAAGTTTTGAACCTCATTTCAAATCCAGTTGGCCCCTTTGTTTTGAGTGCATTTAAAATTAATTTATTCATTTATTGTGGCATCAGATGTAAAATGGCATATTTTTCAACTGTAGCAAGAACTTTTTCAGAAAAAAACATTGTAATGATAAGAATGCAGTGTAAAAGTCAATATATACTGTTTTAGGTACCACTAAATCCACCTCTAAAAAACTGACATGTCTTAGTTTCAAAAGAAAAACTACTACCAATGTGTGAACATTATCAAAGGTAATAAAAGGTAATAAAATTCAAACAAACCCAAAACAAGGCAGAAACAAGTTTGAAAAACAAAGATTAAAGGCAGGAAGGTTGCTAAGGGATTACCTGAGCCAACGTAGTGCACATTTAATGTTAAGTGTTTCATTAAGCCCAGGGAAAGAATCAGCCCCAAACAATAGTTGCCACTTCAGTTCACATTTCTTGTGAACACTCAGATCAAGCTTTTTTACTTGAATAAAATGTTAATGCTGATAAGACACTAGGCATGTTCACATGCAGCTCTTGTGTTGTTTGAAATTATATTCACATCGGTTCAGAGTTTGTTTTCCAACACTGCAATTTTAAAGTAGCATACCAGAGAATTTTTGATTGCTTGAACAACTTGATGTTTTCTGTGGGGATAATATTGAAACTTTGCTGGAAGGATATGAACTGAAGACATAAAGCATTGAATGCCTTATAAATATCACAAATTTGTAATGACACTTGTTTCCTGTTGGTAATTTAATAACAGATAGGAACTAATATTCTTATCAGTCATATTATGAAGGACAGAGAACTGCTGTACAATTTTGTTCTATCCTTATCGCTTATATCTCCTCCAGTATCAGTGCTTATTCATGGCAACCACTTATTTAGCTTTTTGAAAATATACTAGTTAACCATTTACCTTATTTACACACACACTCACGCACACACACACACACACACACACACACACACACACACACACACACACACACACACACACATATATATATATATATATATATATATATATAAACTGATGGCTGGTTGGAATTAATATTTCAAGTGTACTAGATTTTTGATGGTACAGTTGCTGAATGGAAACAGATCTAACTTTGGTTAACTAATACTTAACATACAGGATTATGATCAGGTCTCTGGTTTTATTTATTTCTTAAAAAAAATGTTGACCAGGATACAGTGTTGATCATATTCAACTTATTATGTGTTTGAGATAAAGATGCCCAGAAATTCCGCTGGAGAGCATTGATAGTTGTTTGTCTCACTAAAGTTGTACATTTGAGAAAAAAATATTGATTAAAAATGCACACTATTTCTTAATTCTCCCTTCAGTGACTACTGTGTTACTGTGCAACAGGTTGTTAGTGCAGCACATTTTGAGTCAGTATACCAAATTGATTCCATACATACCTTCTCCTTGGCCGATTACTTTGTCAGTGCTCTAATAGATCATGGATGAATCAATGTGGAAGAAGTTGTTAAATTTGGGGAGCACATTTATGGTTTAAGGGACTGGAGTCTCCCAGAGGTATGCAATGGTCAGTAGTACTGATTCCTGTCAATGTTAATTCACCTACTTGATGTTCAAAGTATGATGATGATTGTTTACTAGTCTTTGATAACCCCATGTGTTCTATTAGGCAATCGTCTCTAAATGCTCTGTATAGCTGCATGATGATATCACTACCTGCTGACCCCCTGGTCACTCATTTTACTCTTCAGACAAGGGCCACCAGTGTCTGACATGGGAACCTTCTCAATATGTATGAGACACTGTACAAATTCAGAATCTTGATAAATTACCTGTTTTTAAGTGTTGTGAATGAGATACCAAACTCCTCTTTGGCAAATAGTATCAACCTTTTACTTAATGAACTCAGTTGCACTTGGTTAAATATAATTCCAAAATATACATGATTTTTTTAGTGATCCTTAACTTAAGTCTTGGGGGGGGGGGACTGGAATAAGTTTTAATCTAATTTACTTGGATAAGCATCTGTCATGAAAATTAATGTTTTTGAAATATATGTTATTTTTACAACAACTACATTTCATGTATACTGAATAAATACTTCAAATGCAGTATTAAATTAATTTCAATCTTTTTTGGAGTTATAATATTTCCAGAGTAAGTGTAAATAATTGATTCAAACCAAAAGGGTGTTCTTAAAATTCTAGCCATTTTTATTTTTATACTCTCTCAGGACTGGTTAAATTTTTTTAGTATATATGGATACTGTAATTCTGACATTACTAATACCCTCTTAAATTCTTGCAGTTTGGTTATTTATTAAAAATGCTGGTGTCACTTCTAAGTCCTTACCCTTTAGAGTTAAAACTTCAAATATGTTTCCTAAAAATGAGTTTATTAAATTATTAATACTGAATGCCAAAAGTCTTCAAGTCAAGTTTTACTACCATTGATGTGCAGTGATCATGGGGTTATAAAGGTTAATTTGTTGCTAGATAATTCTGCGAAACTGAAATCTAAGGCAATGCACAGAAGGTTAATTACAGATAATATGGAAGCAAACCAGTCACTATGTAATTCTAACTGGAGTGAGGTATGCAGTGGAAAACTGCAGATGGAATGTGGAAAGTTTTGAAAGAGAAATTGCTTGAGCGCAAAAAAAAACATGTTTAACATCAGGATCTAGGCATACAACATCAGGGGGATATAGCTCCATAAGAACAGGATATCTGATTAAGATGAGAGATAAAACATATAAGAAATGGAAGAGAGGTTGAACTACAACTTTGAAAACTGAAATCAACAAACTGGACAAACAGATTAAACATAGTGTGAGACAAGATCAAGAAAAATTTGAAGAACATTTAGATAAAGATATTGTGCATAACAGGAAACCTTTTTCTAAATACATAAGATGTAGAAGGAGTAAAGACACACAAATTGATAAACTGTGTGCAGATTCTAAAATTTATTCTCAGGCACAACAGATTATAGATATATTTACAAAATTTTATCCAAAATAGTTTGGCTCCACAAAATGGCTGATAAGTTGTCCAAGTGACATCCAGGTGACTCCAGATACTGGAATCAAATTAGATTATATTGAAAAAGAACTGTGCAAACTGGATCCAAACAAGGCACAGGGAGGAGGCGAAAATAGTAACAATGACTTGAGCACACTTCAGCAAGAACTTACACTACCATTATATCTATTATTCATTAGGTCATATAAATATAGGGAGATTCCTCAAGATTGGAGGCATTCACTAATTAAACCTGTCTTTAAGGGAAAGGGAAGTAGGACAAACCCAGAGTCATATAGACCCTTAAGTCTACTTTCATGTTGAGGATAAATAATGGAGAAAGTAATATTGGATAAGTTATTGTCAGAACTGGGTAGGCTGGGACTTGAAACCATATATCAGCATGCATATGTTGAAAACAGATCTATTACCACTTGCAACATGATGTTTTATAACAGTATAGTAACAGCTATGAATGAAAAAATGTGCTGTGATGTAATTTATACAGATTTAACTTCAGCACAAAACACTGATCAATAAATTAGTACAACTAGGTATTGATGTACTCTTGATAAGGTGGAGCTGCATGTCTTACAAATAGGACATGGCAAGTATCATATCTGTCCTAGGCCCTTACCTGTTTAGATTGTATCTTTCAGACCTAACTTTTTCATCTGATGTGTTCTGCAGTCTATATGCAGATGACCTAAAATTGGGTAAACTGATTACATGTGTTACTGATAACGCATGTCTCTTGCACCCACCCTTCATAATTCAATGCTCTTGCACCCACCCTTCATAATTCAAGACCACCTTACTTCCTTCCTCCTCCTGCTAATAAGCTTCCTTGTATCTGCATCTCCTATTGTAGTAACTTGCATCCTTTAACTAGCTGCCTAATCTCAAATCAAAATCATTTTTGTATCCCTTACCTAGCAACCTAACTCAAAATGCCTAGGCGATTTCATCAGTAATGTCACTTGAAAGATATACTCTTAATGTGTAAATACTGAAACATGAATTACTTTTATAGTAGGTACCACCTGTAATGTTTCATTGATTATGTGTGTTCAAACAGTAATCTGTATAATTCTATAAATGCTGCAATATGAATCACTTTTATACTATGTACCATCTACAAACAGTAATCTGTACTAATCTGTACAATTCTGTAAATACTGCAATTTGAATTCTGTAAATAATGCAATCTGAATCACTTCTATAGTATGTACCAACTGTAACAGTCATCACCAGCATGATGCTCTAACTGTGTAATTTGTTTGTTAATATTGTATTATATATCTAAAACTATGTAACCTTGTTTCTGGAGCTTTTCTCCCCAGGATTCCATTGAAAATGGGTTCATCTTGGCCCAATGGACTATCCTGGTAAACCAACTGCAAATAAATAAATAAATGTCTGCAAAATAACTTGACTAAATTGACTATTTGGGCTCAACAGAATAATATGCTGATAAATGCATCAAAAACTAAGCATATGAGATTTGGGAGACATAAAATAAAAGTTGAATATTTAATACAGCACACAGTGATTGAAACTGTAGACTCATTTAAGGACCTGGGTATATGGGTAGATTCAGCTATGAGTTTTTCTTATGTCTATCAATTGGTTAATGATAGTTATAGAACTATAGGTTGTATAAAAAGATTTATAAAGTAAAGGAAATCAAAAATAATGAAGTCATTGTTTTTTAGTTACATTAGAGCCAAACTTGAGTATGGAATAACAATATGGAAACCCTATAAGAAAACAAGCATGAGTAAACTGGAAAGAGTACAGCAGAAATATACCAAGAGGGTCCATGGATGTGAAAATGTAAGTTATTATGAAAGACTAAAATATCTGAACTTGTACAGTGTCTCTGATAGATGTCTAAGATGAGATCTTATTCAGGTTTATAGGGCAGTTAGAGATGACTACCTCTGGGAATGTTTGGGGTTATCAAAAAGCACTAGAGAATCATCAGACAACCTATGTAGAAGATTCTATAGGAATGAGAAATGTACTAATTGGCTCTCTGACAGAGTAGCTGATGCATGAACAGACTACCAAATTACATTAAAGCAAGTACTAGTTTAGATATTTTTAAGAACAGCCTGGACATTTAATAGGAACACATGCTTTGACATGTTGGCAAGCTAGAAGGGCATTAATGCCCATCCGTGCTTGAAATATTTGTATGTATGTATGTAAAGTTTGACAAAATGGGCTATGCAAGGAATTCACATCGTTCCATCTACTAGATGATAGTCTCAAAATGTATTATTTTTTTATAATTAAAAAAAAAAAGTGCTTACTTAAATTGGGAAT
Organism: Protopterus annectens; assembly: GCF_019279795.1. Lineage (NCBI taxonomy): Eukaryota > Metazoa > Chordata > Ceratodontiformes > Protopteridae > Protopterus > Protopterus annectens. The sequence goes on from NC_056732.1 coordinate 1,608,130,858, forward strand.
TAATTTGATGTAATGCTTATAAGGTCTTTCATTGTTTGGAGTTTCTACTTCAGTAATTTATGCTAGTCCACATTGCTGTCTTAATCCCTACAGGTTAGTTGCTATGGGCAAAACTGACTCATTAAGCTGTAACATTTGTAGTGGCAATTCCATTTCTGATGCTTTTTATATTTTCTGGTCATTTAAATCTTTTCAATAATTTTTTTCTGTTAGAAAAAGTTAACAAAATATAAATTATTACATGATAACCCGGTTCCTATGAATTAACACATTAATGGCAGTCCACTGAACACAGAAGGAGTTATAAGAGATTTGGGAACACAGGTTGAGAGCAGCCTCTCTTTTGACTACCACATTGCCACTGTGGTCAGAAAGTCCTTCTATGTGGCACATCTCATTACTAAGGGTTTTGCATCTAGGAAGAAAGAGGTCATTGTCTCCCTCTACTCTTCCCTCATTAGGCCAGTCATTGAGTACAATGCCCCATTTGGCATGTACCTCACTAAACACCTGCAACAACTGGAGAGGCTGCAAAGGTACCTTACAAAGAGGATCCTAGGCCTTAAACATTTGTCCTGTATGGATAGACTCAAAAAACTCCAACTATTCTCTGTCTCATATCACCTACTTAGTGGCGATCTCTGCTTGACTTACAAAGCCATGTCTGACCCAGCTCTGTTATAAATGCTACATCTAATGAAATCCAAATCCCTCCATACCACATGCTCCAGAGACCTCAACCTCATTACCACAATCAACAGAACATGCAGTAGGGACAGGTTCATATCTCAGGGACTGCCCACGCTATGGAATAGACTTGCCATATATGTCAAGCAGAGCACCTCACTGGCCCTCTTCAAGAGAAATCTTGATGACTGTATGGGAAATAAAAAATTCACACCAGGAATCACTCCAGTGGCTTTACTCGACAGAGGCACTGGGAACTAAGGTCAGGTGGCATGATGCCAGCGTCATCCTATGGGCTAGGCTTGTAAAGGCCCCAGGGCCATTAGCCTAGTGCACACCTATGAACCTATAAATGGTATAAGTTTCTGCTTGGTATCCCTGTGCCTGGTACTCATACAGACGATTATATAGGTTCATAGGTAGGTACTAGGCTATTGACCCTAGGGCCTATACAAGCCTAGCCAAAAAGGTACCCTGGCTTTCGCCTCCCAAGAAAATTATTTTTCTTTGCCCCTGTCAAGCAGAACCACAGAAGTGATCCTCGGGGTGAATTTCCTATTACTCATCCAATCATCAAGATTTTTTTTGAAGAGTGCTAATGAGGAGCTCTGTTTGACATAGATAGGTAGTCTGTTCCAGAGTATGGGAAGTCTCTGGAACAGGAATCTATCCCTCCAGCATGTTCTATTTATTGTGGTGACAAGGTTTAGGTCCCTAGAGCTTGTAGCTCGGAGGGATTGGGATTTCTTTAAGTGGAGCCTGTCCAACAGCTCTGGGTTTGACATAGCTTTGTATGTTAGGCAGAGATCACCTCTGAGTAGGCGATATGTGACAGAGTAAAGCTAAAGTTTTTTGAGTTGGTCTGCCTAAGGCATCTGTTTGAGGCCAGTAATTCTCTTTGTGAGGTATTTTTGTGGCCTTTCCAGTTGTTGTAGATGTCTTGTGAGGTACATATCAAAAGGGGTGTTGTACTCTATAATGGGTCTAATGAGTGATGAGTAGAGGGGAACAATGACCTCTTTTTTTCTGGATGAGAAACATTTTGTGATGAGGTGTGCCACATAGAAGGATTTTCTGACTACTGTGGCAATTTGATTTTCAAAGGAGAGACTACTGTCCACCTGTGTCCCAAGGTCTCTTATCACACTTTCGGTGTTAAGTAGACTACCGCCTATGTGGTAGTTCATGGGTACAGAGTTTTTACCAAAGAGGATGACAATGCACTTTTTGGCATTGAGCTTGAGACCATGGCTTTTGACACCAGGCACCTGTCTCAGTGATGCCCTTTTGTAGGATGTCCACATTGTTAAGAGTTTCGATTATGGCTCCTAGTTTGCAGTCATCTGGGAATTTAGGTAGCGAAAGACCTTCTGTGTTAGCCTGTACTTCAGAGAAGTAGATACCAAATAGGAGAGGACCCAGGACTGAACCCTGTAGTACTCCACTTGTCACTGGACTGAAGTCTGATTTGGAGTCTGCTACTTTCACAGTGTGGGTTCTGTCAGTAAGCCAGTTGGCAACCCATCTTGTGACATAGGGATTTATACCTAGTTTAGTGAGTTTATCTATAATTCCAGAGTGGGGGATGGTGTTGAATGCCTTGGCGAGATCTAGATAGGCTGTGTGAACCACCTTACCCTCATTTATGGCTATGGTGACTGCTTCAAAGAAGTCTATCAGGTATAGGAGACATGATCTGCCTTTTACAAACCCGAACTGTGTGGGGTCCAGAGTTTGGAGATCTCCAATGTCTTTGTTTATAAGTTCCATGATGATACATTCCATGCCCTTGCAGACCAGGCTCGTCAGGCTAATGGGGCGGTAGTTCCCAGGGTCTATTGTGGCCCCCCCCCCTTTTTGGAGTGGGATAACTGTCGCTGTGCGCAATTCAATGGGCACAAAGCCTGAGGTGAGGCTATCATTGACTATGGTACTTAGGTGGGGTGCCAGTTCATTCTGTAGTTCGTGTAGAAGGCAGCCTGGGATGTTGTCAGGTCCCATGGATGCTGTGTTCTTGGCTTTGGAGAGTGAGGCTTTTACCTGTGCAGCTGTGATTACAGGAACTTTGCAATCTTCCGGTATAAAGATGGGCCCTTTAGGGGGTGAGAGGGGGGTAAAGTTAGCACTGAACCTATCTGCCAGGATGTTGGCAATATCAGTTGGTTCTGTATATTTAGTGTCATTGTGCTGTAACTCAGAGCAGATATGAGTGTTGCCATTGAGATTCTTGACTAACTATAGAATGCTTTGTGGTTGTTTTTAGAATAAGTGGCAATTTTGTTTTCATAACTAGCTTTAGATGATTTTCTGAGGAATCTCAGCTTCTTACTGACGCTGACCAGGGAGTTCCTCCAATCGTGGGATTTTACTCTTTTTTGCAACAGTTTCTTTCTTCTGTTGTAGAGTTTGTTTATGGCAGAAGACCACCAGATTGCTTCCTTTTTTTGGAGGATAGCATCTTGGTTCTGTTAGGGATAGCATGATCCATGCACTCGTGTAAGTGCTTATAAAGTGCATTTGTGTAGGATTCAGCAGTTGTACCTCTATTGTCCATCTGCATGGGTGTCATGAAGTTTGCCACTTCTGTCTTAAGAAGCGTGAAGTTGGCTTTGGAGAAATTATTTACGGTTGTTTTCCTAATGGGGGGTGGGAGCAGGATGTGGATGTCTAGGGTGATTAGCTTGTGGTCTGAGCTGATATCTGGTGTGGAACACCGGTCGCCCATGTTGGTGATGACCAGGTCTAGGATATTGCTGCCCCTGGTGGGGGTTTGGATAAGTTGATCCAAGGCATTGGAATTGATGATTTCCAGAAAACGTTGAACAAAAGAGTTGGTACATGAGTAGTTTTCCCAGTTAATGGTGGGGTAGTTGAAATCACCATTGTTAGGGTGTCGGGTTGTACCGTAATATTTTCCAGTGTATCAAGAAAAGAGGAGTGGGAATCCTGGGGCATGGTGGGGGATCTTCTGTAGCAAGCTACAATCTGGATTGTGATTTTGCCCAGAGTTAGTTGAACTTGGATAATCTCGGATTCATTATGCTGAGCAACTAGCTTGGAGGTGTGGATATCCTTAATGAATATGGACACGCCTCCACCTTTAGTGTTTTGGTCCGGGTTTGGTGGCTGAAAGGTGTGGTATGAATTATAGCCTGGTAATGCAGGGGTGCTCTCTGGAGCTTTGAACCAGGTCTCTGTCACTGCATAGATGTCGATGTTCTCCATTTTAAGGAATGCCTCGAGTGAGTGCATTTTGAGGTTTAGACTTCTAGCATTGAGTAGCATTACCCTCAGATTTTGCTTGCTTGTACCTGTTATGGTGGTGAATTTGTCATTTGAACCTTGCCTAAAAAAGGCACTATAGGGGTGGCAAGAGCCTTTGCCAGTATCCGGAATCCCAAGGGCGACAGGTGCAGGCCATCTCTGGCAAAGCAGTGTGGTCTGTCGATTATGTCATTCCAGGCAGACAGATACTGGATTCCCTTAGAATGACACCAGAAGCTTAGCCAATTGTTAAAGTCAATCATTTTTGTCCTTGTACTGTGGTATCATTCTGGGTGATGGCAGGATGCTACTCAGGGCTAGGGTCATACCTGCCTGGGCTACAAGATCGCAGAGCTCCTCCATGTCTCTTTTCATGTAGTTCAGGGAGGTGCGTCTCAGGTTATTCACACCAACATGGACAATGACAGAGTCATATTTGTACTTGTTGTGGAGTAACCTGAGTGCGTGCATTATGTGGCAGATCCTGGCACCCGACAGGCAGCTGACAGTAACTTTCTCCTTGTTTAGCCTGGTGAGTGGAATATCAGTGTGCCTGACTATAGAGTCACCTATGACTAGTGTGTTGGGTACGTTATGCCTTATGGGCTGTAGTTGAGTGGCACACTGAGTATGTGGGCTATGTGTCATTTGGGTTGTGTTGGGGGTGGAGGTTGCTTGTGTTTCTGCTTTGGAGGTCTCGGTTGTTTGGGCAGATTTTTACTGAGAGCCTCCATGAATGTAGGTGTGTGTTTTGTGCTTCTGTGTGTGTGTTTTGGTGGTGTAGGTTTTGAGGGATTATGTGATGAGTGTGGTGCAGTGAAAGTGTTTACCTTCTCCTCTTGACTGTCTAGTCCAGTCTTCGGTGAAGAGAGCTTTGCTCCCACTTTGGCTATATAAGTGCATCTCTCACAGGTCGTAGTGTTGGGTAGTAGGAGGAGAGGGTTGTCTGTGTACATGAGGCAATTGCTGCATGGTTCCAAGATGCCCAGATTTATGAGGTAGACAGGAGAAAACATCGGGAGCTGACCTTTAGACATGCCTGGATAGGTGCTTATTTATTAAGTACTAAAAACTATTTTCCTCTAGACAAGTGAGGAAAGTTGAGTGCTGTAGTAATTTGTAGCTTATTTAGTACTTACAACGAGTTCTGAACAAGTACTGAGCTCAAAGAAACAGATTTGAGTGCTAAAACTAAAAAGCTGGCTAGTTGCAAGGGAAAACTTGAAGAGCAGACTTTATGGCTTCAGGAATAGTTTACCCCTAGTTAAGTGGGGGGGGGGGGGCTCAGGAGCTCACAAACAGTCCTGGACACAGCAAATCCTTACCTGGACAAGACCTGCCACAGGAAAGGGGGAAGCAAGCTTAGAATTTTATTTTCAGTAAAGTGGAAATAGAGAAAGCTGGAACAGAAGTTAATTCAACGTTAAGCATCTGAGTGGGTTGGCCTTCACAAATGTTATTTATTAGATTGAATGAACTAATGACACTAGACTGGGTGGAGTGTCACAGATCAGATATACAGTATGGTCGGGCAACTGCAAAGCCACCAAGTATAAGAACACCACAATACTAGAGAGGGTGGGTGGGAAAAATTACATTTCCTAGCTGTAGCCACTAAATGAAAGTTTTAAACAGACCAAGGAGCAAGCAGACTCTAGAGAATGCTTTTAACTGTAAACAGACAATTATAGTAATGCACAGTATTACAGTTCCTAGTTGTAGAACACAAAAACCTCAAAAAAAATCAAAAATGCACAGAAAAGCTTGGATAGAGCACTCACAAACAGAAAATACAACTCTCAGTATGAAAAAGCAGTTTACAGTTAAGTAATTCAGTAAACATGCAATTAAAGTAATGAAACAGTATCTAGCAATGAAAAATACAGTTAAAACAGTATAAAACAGTACATAAATGCAGCAAAACAATAAATAAACAATAAATATAATAAATAAAAAATATTATGAATATTAGATGATGTCTCACTTATACTGCGGTGGTGATGCTGCGGTAGCGTTGTCGCCTCACAGTAAGACGCTGTCCTGTTCGATTTTCAGCAAGAGCATCTTCTGTGTGGAGACATGTTTGAGTGGGCGTACCTTTGTTGAAGGTTGTGCGTCAGAGCTGGCAACTCGGCATGTAAAAATCTACTGCCAATCATTAGCGGACCGGAGTTCTGCTGTGGCGACCCCTAACCGGGAAAAGCTGAAAGACGCAACAACAGCAACAAAAGATGATGTCTCACTTAAGAGATGGCACTCCTTTATAAAACCTTCATTTGTTTCATGGAAATTTTCACAGAAATGTATCCAGTTTCCTCAGAAATAGTTTAAGTGAAATAAACTTGGTTGTTTTGAGCATGGACATTTCATAGTCTTCCATAATTAAAAGACTGGTTGTCACTGTCTGTGATGCCATTTTCTCTTATCTCCCTATTGTAATCTTTGTACTTCCTGTGTCAGTATTGAGTTTTGTCTCATTAATACATACAGTTTATAAATACCTGTCTATTTGTCAAAATAAATACCTTTTAATGATTTTGAAATGGACTTCAAGTATGGACTGGTGATAGCAATGTTTATATTCTACCTCAGTTTTTTTATTCTCAGATTTTCCCATGCTGTAATGTTTTGGCTTTCACCATACTTGTGAATTGTTTCATATTAAAATGTTGACTATATTAGCAGCCCCAAGACAGAGAGGAATAAAGTACTTAGTCACCCCAGATGACCCATGTTAAGTTTGAAGCAGAAGCACAGAGGGGGTGGGGGTAGAGAGTAGAAGTGAGTGGCCAGTGTTGCCTCACCCATCTTGGTGGAGGATGGCAGCCTAAAGGCTCACTGCAATATGCAGCAGATAGGCCCAGCCATCTCTGTGCAGTGTGAGTGCTATACTACTCGGTTAGAAGGTAGCACATACACAGAAGCATACAGAGGGCCTCCTGAGGGCAGTGATTGTGGCAATAACAAGGTTACCTCAAGAGAATGGGAGTTGAGGCACATGCCTGAGCATGCAGCATCCTTGATTTGCTCAGTGACCCCAGACTAGGGTAGGGTTGAGGTTGGAAAAGGCTAAATGAGGACAGGAGTTGGGAGCAGATGATGGCCAGCTGAAGGGGAGGACAAAAAATATTGAATGTGTTGTAATTCAATATAAAAAAAAAAGCAGCATGTTTTTAGGGAGGAATGATGCATAATACTAGACTCAAGTTTTGTGGTTAGTCTAGCAACACAGCAACCTGTGTGCGGTTATTATGTGGTCTTTGATGTTATCAGACACTGTGCTGGCTGTATACACATCTTGATTGTATGAAAATCTGCAGAAAGCTAAAAGGAAGTAAACTTAAACTCATACATATAAACAGATGCCACTCTTAAAACTTGAACTGAACACACATTTTTTTCTCTTTTTAGTAAACACGCAAATAGCTTATCCTATCTTGTAAAATTAGTTTCATCATTCAGTAAGATTTTAAATCTTGCTGAACTATTAATGGTCTGGGCACTTTATGTATTTGATTTATTTGTAAATATAGATTTTTTTGTGTATCAGCTATATTATTTATCATAATTTGCTACTGCCATAGTATCTTATTGTCACTGTTTGGGTCACAGCTGAAATGGGTTCAAAAAACAGTCTACTTACCCGGTTAGCAAACCAAAGTAAATAAAGTAAGTACACAAATGCTGACACAGAAAAAAAGAATAACTATAATATTATTAAACTGTACATTTAAACATTTCCCATTTTTTCATTTACCAAATTCTGTAGCATGGCATGAGTACATTTACTTTATGCACACACTAGGGACTAAAATCCAAAAGTTAATTTCAGCCAGTTGAAATCTGCAGCACGTATGAGGCAATCCATTGTAAATGAGCTGTGCAGTGCAGAGGTGGTTAGAAATCAGGCAGCCCTTTGAGATATCATTTTCTGTTTAGTTCTGAGAAGAAGAAACTAGAGGGGTGTCAGGTAAAAACAAAATGCAAGTGTCCTAAAATGAAAAATGAGTTGTAAAAGCATGCTGTAAATGAAAAATAAATGTTGAGGGTCATTTATACATGCTCTCAATAGAAAACAAATATTACAATTGATATTTTAACTTGTAGTTGTGAGAGAAACATAAAAAAGAGGTCAAAAGAAAATGAGGAGTCGATGAGGGAAAAAGGGAGTGATGATGGAGGAGAGAGAACATAACATTCATATGTGTTTAACTTACAGTCACCCCCCTTCCCACTTAAACTTGTGTCCTGCTATATATATCTTTCATTCATTCATTCATTCTTTCTCTTCTACTTATCTTATAACTTACTTTTTTATCTTTTAGGTTCTATCTGAAGACTTCCAGTTGAAATGACAGTTTTAACATTTAGGAAAAACATTAAGCTACAGTGGAACTTGTTGGGGTGAATGTTTTTATTAAGTAAAATTACTGACATTTACAATCTTGTAATGAATTGGTTATTTGCATTTCACAATACTTGCAGTAAAGGATGTGGCGATGTTGTCTCTGTTAAGGAATAAAGCACTACAGATTTCTATAGGATTTTATTTGTTTGTAACTATTTTCTTTTATATTAAAGCAAAATGAAATTTATAGAGCAGTGCCACAGGGTGGCGCCATAACAGTATATTATATGCCAGTGTTGTTAGCTTTTCATTAGGAAGGGCTTACTTACTGTGAAGGTACAATTTAGCTTCAAGATTAGAAATGGAGTGAGTAAGAAACCCACTGTATTACAGTTAATAAAAAAGACTCACTTCAGCTAGTGAATCACAAGGAAAATAATTTATGAATTATTCTGCCCAATATAGGTCTTCAGAGAGGAGACGCGTTAAGACTTTTGTCATGTATTCTGGCCTGTGCTTACATCTGCTACCTCTAGAATGGCATGTTGCCTGCCAAGAGTTATAGCTTATGGCAGGAGGCAAAGTACGGCAGATTTTGTCTTCCCTTAGCTTCCATGTAGACTGCACGATAAAACTTTGTTCTGTGTAAAATGCATACAAATGCCTTGCTAGTACTGGACTGTATTCTGAAATAATCAAGTACTGTCTACTTATTTCAGGGCATGTACTTTATCTGCTTCAATTATAAGGCCTGTCAACTTTAGTTTATTCAGTAAGATTGTAGAAATGCCAAGTGTTAGTTCTTTGATGATTGTTTTCACATAGCTTCTGTATGTATGCATGTATGTATGTATTATGTATGTACACGTGTATATCAATATCTATATCTGTCTATATATCTGTCTCATATACATGTATGTATGTATGCCTGTATCTATAAAATCACTTAAAATGTATTATGCTGGTTTGTCCTCCCACATAGGAGGTCAAAATGATAAGTGTTAGGCTGCATCTTTCAATATTGTATTGATTCCTTATTTCTACTCATATACATGTAGCTACATACCTCTCAAGTGTCTAGATTTTTGCAGAATGTCCAGATTTTTGCCTCATATTTTTGGTCTGTTCTTCAAAAAAATTGTGATTTTCTGGACTTTTGTGGTAGATCAGCGAGGATTGAATTCACTAAATAATGACAGACATTTGAGTTTCAGACTTCATGTACTTCAAAAAAATGCATGATAAAATAAAGCCTTTTATTGTAGCAACTTTCTAAGTTTATAGGAGAAATATTTAAACTTTGTCCCTATTTTTGGTGTTTTGTCCCCTCATTACTTTTAGCTTTGTCCAGATTTTTTGTGCTAAGAGGTTGAGAGCGATGAGCTACATTCAGATCTATGACCTTTCAAGGCTGCTTACGGTTTGTAGATTTCTCCATTTTAAAAATAAGCAGTATAGAGGTAAGATAACCTCTTTACCATGATTTGAATTTCCCAGAAAGTAGGCCCCAAACCTTGTTGGTTGTTAAGGGGTCCTGCTGCATAGCCAGAATGACTGTTTGCCATTGGTTAGTTAGTTGTTGTTGTGTCTTTCAGCTTTTTCCTGGTTAGGGGTCGCCACAGTGGAACTCCGGTCCGCTAATGATTGGCAGTAGATATTTATATGCCGAGTTGCCAGCTCTGACGCACAACCTTCAATGAAGGTACGCCCATTCATGCATGTCTCCACGCAGAAGACGCTCTATCTGAGAATCGAACAGGACAACGTCTTACTGTGAGGCGACAATGCTACCGCAGCACCACCACCGCAGTGTATTGCTGCCAAATTTTTTGTTTCTTTGTGACTCTGACAATAGGAAAACCAGCTAGTAGGGTTGGCGATAATGGAGAACACTGGACTGCAGTAGTGTGCATACTTCTTAGAATGTTATGGCATTAGTGCACTTTGACAGCTGCTCACTGTTGCTGTAGCAAGCTAAACCTTATTATAAACTGTATTTTATAAAAAGTCATGTCAGAAAAACAGCAAACAAGTTTTAAAAAAAAACAGTAGCAATGCTAAGCGACCCTTCACTTGAAATGCTAATGAAACATTTCTATTGCTGTGTATTTCTACAGCGTGACCTTGATTTTACTCTGTCCCTCATAAAATGTTTAATTTTCTGGTAAACCATTGAAACCTGCAGTTAGTCAATGTCAGACATTAGAACTTTCTAATTCAGAAAATATGTGTTGATTGCAACGCCAGTTATACATGCTATTGACTTTTAACATCTGCGACTTTGCCTCCTATTTTTGCCCCCTCACTCCTGGAGTTTTTGGGAAATAACCAAGGCATACAATCAGACTATAATGTCAGACACTAGAATTTAATACTTCTTAATGTTCTATTAACTTTTTAAGTGGATTAAAACACCTTCACAAGTGTTATATTGGTATTGGTAATGACACAGGCAATCTTCATTCTTAAACATAACTTTCGCATGGTCCAGTTTTAATTATCACCGTAGGATCCAGTTTGTTTTTTTGCCTCCCTGATGTAAGATACTACAGTTGTTGCTGCAGCAAAGTTCCCGTTTGGAAGTGAATACATTGCAGGGCATATTGGAGCTACCCACCTTTGCTTTAGTCCAATCTGCAACTATATGAAACAGTTTAGCTCTACATCTGCTGCCTTAAATTTAGTAAGACAGTTTAGCTTACGTCTACTGCCTTAAATTTAGTAAGACAGTTTAGCTCTATGTCTACTGCCTTAAATTTAGTAAGACAGTTTAGCTCTATGTCTACTGCCTTAAATTTAGTAAGACAGTTTAGCTCTATGTCTACTGCCTTAAATTTAGTGAGACGGTTTAGCTTATGTCTACTGCCTTAAATTTAGTAAGACAGCTTAGCTGTATGTCTACTGCCTTAGATTTAGTAAGACAGTTTAGCTCTACGTCTACTGCCTTAAATTTAGTAAGACAGTTTAGCTATACGTCTACCGCCTTAAATTTAGTAAGAAGTAAACAACTCTGTCTGCATCTTGTGGTTCTATAAGTTAGTATAGTGGTGAGGTTTTCCATGGAAGACCCTATACTACCTAAGACTGAGTGGGTTACCTGTAATGCAGGGGTTAATCTTCTGAACAGTGAAGCCACAGTAGTGTACACATTAGCTGTGACACTGATAGATTTTCAGTTGGGTGTTAGAGACTTTTTTTGTCTAATAGAAATAATGAAGCTTTTTTTTCATTAGCTCTAACATCTTTAGACTGCAGTACAAAATTGAACATATGGGTCAGCTTTCCAACCAGAACTTTAATATCTGTCACTCCTTCCTCCAGAAAATAAGCATACTCTAGATGTCCATGCTAACTTTTATGGCTGCAGTCATAATGCTTGTTTAAATTATTTTGTTTTCGAATGAATCATGATGCATTTGAAAATAACAAAGAAATCTAAACATGTGTAACCCAGTTGTGGTGCCCCCGTTATTCTAACATAAAATCTCTTTAACAAAATCATGCCTACTTCATTTTAATTTTCCTTCTGTTCTACTCCAGTATCTTTGTTTTATCTGTGTTAACTCCTCTGCTCATAGAATGATATAGCCCCTTTTCCTGTTTTCTCTGTCATTTGTTCCACAATTTTTATCAATTCCTTTTCCAGTGTGCAGTGTTTACCCTTGGATTATTCTCACTCTTACAGCTCCTTTTCCTGTTAGCACCCATTGATAATTGTATTACTTTCCTCCTCACTGTCAATGTTTAATTTCTTCGACCCTACTCTTTTTCAACCTTTGTACTTCCTTTTCCCATTTTTTACCTGTGTGTCCAGACATGCTGTACTCCTGGTCTTTGTACCTGTTATGACTTTCTCATTCTTAGTTTCAGCTCTTCTAACACTGCATCACAATATTTGCATACCTTCCCCATATTTTCTTCATTGGATTCCACCCCATATAATGCTACTTCAGTACTCTCATAATTCTGTGAATGTTATTTCTATTCTGCCTCCTTCCCTCCTTCTGTTTCTTAGCAATATAGCTTTTGGCTAATCCTACCAATGCTTCTAGTGATATTTTCACTCTTCGGCCTCATCCATGTACAGTCCTTACTTCTGAGGTGATACCTCAACCCCATGTGCAAAAATGGGAAAAGGGGGTTATAGATGGATATCCCAGCTCATTCTCCCAGTGCTAGCTTACTAAACTAAAACTAATGTTGTTCAGCCTTTCCAGGTTAGGGGTTGCCACAGCAGAACTCCGGTCCACTAATGATTGGCAGTGGATTTTTACAGTGCTGAGGTGCCAGCTCGACACCCAACCTTCAAAGACGACACACCTATTCACGCACGCACCTACCTGCATAATTTTAAATGTCACTTGACCATGGGGAGGACATGCAGACTCCACACAGAAGGCGCTACAACCAAGAATCGAACTGGAGAACCTCTTGCTGTGAGGTGACAACGCTAACCGCTGCACCACCGCGGCCTCCCAGTCCTAGCTTACTAATGCCCTTCAATTATCTTGAATCAAGCATATTCAAACCCTTAGATCCACACATCAAGAACTTATGCATCACTTATCCTTACATAAATTTGCTAATGTATAAAACCATTTATAAATTATTCTGCCCTTTATAGGTCCTAATATTTTAATATCTTTGATGTACTTTGAGAATTTAACAAATTCTTCCTTTTCCCATAGGCATTATTTTTCATCTTCTATCATCCCTTGAAAATGAATATTTCCTCTTTACCTTTCCTTTTGTTATGTCCAACTGTACCATACACCTTATTCCTCTTCCTTTTCATTCCCTTTCATTTGTTCAAGGTCATTTATTTATCCACCATGCTTCCCCTTCATTCTCCTCCACTTCCTCTCCTATTGTCATTTGTTTACATACCTGCCGATCCACTACAATCGCTTCTTTTACTTCCTTTAAGGATTCATTTGGACCTTCTCATTTCTATTACATGTATCTGATTCACTTTCCCAGAACCTTTTCTCCTCCAGGTTTCATCTAGTTTATTTGTCCCCATTTCTTTATGTCCCAACTCATAGAGGCCTTCAAAATCCTTAAACAACCTGAGAATACCCCAGCACTAAAAAACTTAATGACTCCCTACTCCAATCTAAGCTGCCTTCGCTCAGCAAACAGACTCCTTGTCCAAACAACTAAATCTCTCAACCTAGGTGGTGACGTGCTATTTGCCAACACCACTGGTAAAATATGGAACTCTCTCCCAAATAACATCATGCTTGCAACTTCTCTAAGTCAATTCAAAAATAGTCTAAAACTCCACTTCAAGTCACACTGGCTATGTCCTTGCTCAAACCCAGACTAGCTCTGTGCCATTAACTAAAACATAAACAACTAGCTAAGATGATAAGTACTTTGTATACTGTGATAAAGAAATATGTATCCTGTCTAACTCTATGTCATTATACTGCCTACCGTCCTTGCTAATATGTTATTAATGTTACATTTGTAGTAATCTCAGAAATAGTAATGGCAGTCTTGTACTTGTATGTAAATAGCCTATGTTTTTGTTAAGTTCTTTCAGCTCATTTACTGTACCTAATTATCAATGTAACTCTGTTGGAGCTTTTCTCCCCGGGCCTCCGCTGAAAAAGGACATGTATCCAGTCGGACCATCCCGGTTAACAAATGTAAAATAAATAAAATAAATAAAATCCTTCTCACTTCTATCAGCAGGTCCCTCCCCTTCACTTACAGTTCACCCCTCTGCTTTTTTATTTATTACTGCATGTCCTCCACTACCTGTTCTAACTTAACTTTCTTACCACCTCTTCATCCCCATGATTGTCTCATTCAAGCCTATAGCGCCTTTCTGTATACTTCTAGTTCACACTCATAGCTCCTTATGGCACCCAGAACTTGTTTTGTGTCTGACTTCATTTACTAAGTGACTTATAAGCTAATAACAGGCAATATTAGAAAGTGCAAGGACTTATTAACAAAATGACATTAAGATTTTTAATATAAGACATATTGCAGTAGAGAAATTAATCACTGTTCATCACCTATTATTCATATTTTCATATTTATGTTCATATTTTCACAACTGAGAGCTGGGCCTTCCATGTTATTAAGGGGTACGGTGTGATATGCCATGGTGGGAAGCAGAAAAAATCATTGTCAATTTCCTTTTATATCGCACTATACCTGATATATTGCTAGTTGTTTTTCAGTAATTATGAAAATAAACAGTATTTCCATATGTACTTAATACGTCAAAAACAAGTGACTTACAAACTGTTGCATGATGTCAGGTGAAACTGTAGATGTTTAAAAAAATGTCTTTCAAATTTACTCTATAAGTTGCACATCTTAAGAAATATTCAGTGTTATTTATTCTGCTAGTTGTACAATTAAGCACATTTTTCATAGTTCTGTAAATATCTCAATAAATACACACTCACATTAATTTCTTGTTTTCACATGGAAGCTTATGTCTGGTTAGCAAAAATGTTCTAACAAAATATTTCTAGATTATACTGTTTCCAAGATGTGAAAATTTGTTTGTGAAAGTTTAACAAAAAATATAATTTTGGGTTTGTATGCATTATAATATATTATAGTATTTATTGAAAGATTATAAATATAGTATTACCACTGCAAAGAATACTTCTTACTTTAATCATTGCAATTTGTACAGTTTTAATATCTTTTATTGTTCACAAAATATTTACTTTTGTTAATCTTATCCTTTTAAATTTTATTTTTTCAAAAACTGCTCTGGAATGCAAGATGTATGTAGGCTAATACAGATGTCACATTCCATATCACTTACATGTTAATAAGTTATACACACGTCTCTGTTGTCACCTTTTTTCCTTTTTGAATTAAACACCTATTTTCTTCTCTTTTTTGTAAATATGTAAATAGTTTATTTAAGCTTGCAAATTAATTTCAATAGAATGCGGTAGTGCAGCGGTAGCATTGTTGCCTCACAGCAAGAGGTTCTCCCATTCAGTTCTCGGCTGGAGTGTCTTCTGTGTGGAGTCTGCATGTCCTCCCCACGGTCGAGTGGCTGGCGTTCGAAAGACATGCGCAAAAGGACGTGCCTTCATTGAAGGTTGGGCATTGAGCTGGCACCTTGGCACCGTAAAAGTCTACTGCCAAGCATTAGCGGACCTCTGCTGTGGCGACCCCTAACCGGGAAAAGAAGAAGAAGAACCTGTGTGATTTCAAAACTTGTTGAGCTACTAATGGTATAGGACTTCTAGGTACTTGGTTTATTTGTAGATATGAATGCTTCTGAATTTTATTTAACATTTGTTTACCAGAAAAGTCAGACTGGGACAGAGCCCATTTTCAGCAGAAGCCCGAGGAGAAATGCTCCCGATACATGCCTTTGGAATGTAGGAGGAAACCAGACCACCCGGAGGAAACCCACGCGAATGCAGGGAGTACATGCAGACTCTGCACAGAAGGCTCCCCAGCTTGGAATCAAATGAGAGAACCTCTTGCTGTGAGGTGACAAAGCTAACCTGTGCACCACTGCACCACTGGTTGTCATATATATATATATATATATATATATATATATATATATATATATATACACACACACACACACACACACACACACACACACACACACACACACACACACACACACACACACATGTATATCGTATATCTATGTACATCTATCTACATCGGTGGTCATGAAGACTTTTGAGAGGATGGTGTTAGCCCACTTGAAGAATATTACAAGCTGCCTTGTTGGACTATTGGACCCCCTTCAGTTTGCATATCAAGAGAACCGGTCAGTAGATGATGCAGTTAATATGGGCCTGCACTATATCTTGTAACTCAGGGACATATGCAAGGTTTCTGTTTGCGGACTTCAGCTCTGCATTTAATACAATAATTCTGGAACTTCTTCACTTGAAACTCTCCCAGCTTTCCGTTCCTGCCTCCACCTGTCAATGTATTACTAGTTTTCTGACCAATAGAAAACAGCAGGTGAATCTGGAGAAATTTATGCCAAGTCATGATCAATACGGGTGCCCCCCAGGGATATGTGCTCTCCCTACTGCTATTCTCTCTGTGTACTAATGACTGCACCTCTAAAGACCCCTCTGTCAAACTTAATAAATACGTAGATGATACAACTATCATAGGGCTCATCAGGAATGGTGATGAGTCTGCATACAGACTGGAGGTTGAGCAGCTCAGCTAGCCCTTTGGTGTAGTCAGAATAATCTGGAGCTGAACACTCTTAAAACTGGGGCGATGACAGTGGACTTTAGGAGTGGTACTACAATATTACC
This sequence comes from Protopterus annectens, assembly GCF_019279795.1. Classification (NCBI taxonomy): domain Eukaryota; kingdom Metazoa; phylum Chordata; order Ceratodontiformes; family Protopteridae; genus Protopterus; species Protopterus annectens. Next base: position 1,608,147,445 of record NC_056732.1, read on the forward strand.
CTCACCCCCTTTATATTCAATACTGCTGTGTCAGTTGTGGAATCCTTTAAGTTTTTGGGATCTATAATCTCCCGGGACTTTAAGTAGGAGACTAATGTATGGTCCATCATAAAAAAAGGTACAATAGCGAATGTACTTTCTGTGACAGCTGAGCAAGTTCAGCCTCCCACAGAAGCTGTTGACTCAGTTCTACACAACAGCCATTGCATTTGTTCTCAGCTCATCCATAACAGTGTGGATTGGATCTGTGTCTAAACATGACAAAAATAAGTTACATCAAATAGGTCTGCAGAAAATATCACTGGTGCTACTTTCCCTCCTTACAGGACCTGTACTATTCCAAAGTCATAAAACGGCCAGGGAAAATCATCACTGACCCTTAGCATCCAGACCAGCATCTTTTTGAACTATTACCATCAGCCAGGCATTGGTGCAGCGGTAGCATTGTTGCCTCACAGCAAGAGGTTCTCCCGTTCGATTCTCGGCTGGAGTGCAGGGAGTGCCTTCTGTGTGGAGTCTGCATGTCCTCCCTGCGGTTGGGTGGGCATTCGAAAGACATGCATAAATGGGCATGCCTTCATTGAAGGTTGAACGTCAAGCTAGCACCTCAGCATTCGTGAAAATCTACTGCCAATCATTAGCGGACCGGAGTTCTGCTGTGGCTACCCCTAACTGGGAAAAGCCGAAAGACAACAATCATCAGCCAGGCATTATAGATTAATACGCACCAAAACAAGCAGATATAAGAACAGTTTTTTCCACAGGCCATCAAGTTCATAAATGGTTAACTCAGCTTATTAGGATGAGTATTTTTTTCCAAGCCTCTGAGCTTTCTGCAATATAATTTACCTATTATTAATACTTGTTTCTTTCAGAGTTTATTTCGGTATTTCTTGCACTGAGTTGCACTTTGCACTTTGTACATATATGTGTGTATATATGGGAACACTACTAAATCTCGAACTTTTGAAATCTCGAATTTCAAAAGCTCGAGACCATGTAGCCGAAACCGCACATTACCGAAAGACCAGTAGCGCGAAATTCAAAATCCCGATGGTAAGGGATTTTGAGTTAGCGCTTCTGGTGTTGCGGTTCAGGTAAGTATGTGTGTGTAAGTGTGTTTGTGAGGGGCTTTAGTGTGTGTAAGTGTGTGTTGTGACTGTGGTGTGTGTGTGTGTGTGTGTGTGTGTGTGTGTGTGTGTGTGTGTGTGTGTGTGAGGGGCTATAATGTGTGGGTGTGAGTTTGCCTTGTGTGTATGTTTGTGCGATCTCGGAGTTGGAATATTAAAGTCGGGGGGGTGGGGGGGGGCACAGCCCCCCTGCTTATCTTTAGTATAGGGTGGTTTGTTTGGTTATGGGGGGAAGCTGTGTATATGTTTGTGTGTGTGCTGTATGTATGTAGTACTTTCGCAATTTTGAATTTCACGCTTTTAACATGTCGGTAATGTGGGGTTTAGGGATTATAGTCTCGGTATTGTGGGCTTCGCGATTGTGTACTTTCAGGATTAAGTAGTGATTCCATATTTTATATATATATATATATATATATATATATATATATATATATATATATATTTACATTTTTGTCTTGTTTTTAATAGTTGTGTGTATGCTATGTAATTCATACCTGGAGAGTCATTGAAACTGGAGTCAAATTCCTTGTATGTGCATATACATGGCCAATAAATGGGATTCTGATATGTATACACACAGAGATATACACAGACACACATATATATATATATATATATATATATATATATATATATATATATATATATATATATATATATATATATATATATATATATAATACATATATATATATATATATATATATATATATATGTATATATATATATAAAATACATATATATATATATATATTATATATATATATATATATATATATATATATATATATATATAATGTGTATATATATATATATATATACATATATATATATATACATATATATATATATATATATATATATATATATATATATATATATATATATATATATAAGGGTGGGAGGCTGGCATGGTTAAGGTGTTCACTTTAGAGGCACAAGATGCAGGTTGGATTCTCACATGGGGTAACTGGGTGGGCTTGGAATGGCCCACAAGAACTGTTAGACTGGTACTAATTCATGAACTTACCCCCCCCCCCCAGGACCAATCACAATACCGGAGAAATACCAGGCACCCAGCATTACTGCAGCACAGGTTAAAGCTGCATTGTCCAAGGCCAAGAATACAGCTTCCATGGGACCCAACAATATCCCTGGATATGTTCTACATGAACTACAAAGAGAACTGGCACCACATCTGTGTGCCCTGTTCAGTCACAGCCTCACCTCAAGCTTTGACCCTACCGAATGGCGCATTGCTACAGTAATCCCTCTCCATAAAGGGGGAGCGACTACAGACCCTGGGAATTATCGCCTCATTAGCCTGACGAGTCTGATATGTAAGGCTATGGAGCGCATCATCATGGACCAATTTAACAAGGATATAGGGAATCTCCAAACTCTAGATTCCTCTCCGTTTGGTTTTGTGAAAGGTTGATCATGCCTGCTTAACCTGGTTGACTTCTTTGAGTCAGTCACCAGAGCTGTGGATGAGGGCAAGGTAGTTCATACAGCCTACCTTGTTCTGGCCAAGGCCTTTGATACCATTCCCCACTAAGGAATTATTGATAAACTCACCAAACTAGGTATCAACCCCTATATCACTAGGTGGGTTGCAAATTAGCTCACAGATAAAACCCACAGTGTGAAAGTAGCGAACTCCAAGTCTTATTGCTGACCAGTCATGAGTGGAGTCCCACAGAGATCGGTCCTGGGTCCTCTCCTATTTGGCATCTACTTCTCAGAAGTCCAGGCCAACCCGGAAGGACTCTGGATGACTGCAAGCTGGGTGCCATTATTAACTCCCCAAGTGATGTAGACATCCTACAGAAAGGCCTCACTAAGACCAATGACAGGTGTTGAAACCATGGCCTTAAGCTTAATGCCAAAAAACGTGTCATCATCCCCTTTGGGAAAAACTCGGTTCCCACTAATTACCACATCGATGGGAGTCCACTGAACACTGAAGGCGTTATAAGAGATCTGGGGACACAGGTTGACAGCAACCTGTCCTTCGACCACCACATTGCCACTTTGGTCAGAAAGTCCTTCTGTGTGGCACATCTCATTACCAAGGGTTTTGCATCCAGGAAGAAAGAGGTCATCATCTCTCTCTACTTTTCCCTCATTAGGGGATCATTGAGTATAATGCCCCATTTGGCATGTACCTCACTAGACACATGCAGCAGCTGGAAAGGCCATAAAAGTACCTCACAAAGAGGATCCTAAGCTTACACACATGTCCTACATGGACAGACTCAAAAAACTCCAGCTATTCTCTGTCTCATATCATCTACTAAGAGGCGATCTCTGCTTGACTTACAAAGCCATGTCTGACCCAGCTCTGCTAGAAATGCTACATGTAAAGAAATCGCATCCCTCCGCACCACGCGGTCCAGAGACCTCAACCTCATTACCATAATAAACAGAACATGCTGGAGGGAGAGGTTCATAACCCAGAGACTGCCCATGCTCTGGAATAGACTTCCCATACATGTCAAGCAGAGCTCCTCACTAGCCCTCTTCAAGAAAAATTCTTGATGAGTGGATGGGAAATAGAAAATTCACCCCGGGGATCACTCCAGTGGCTGTACTTGATAGAGGCACTGGGAACTAACATCAGGCAGCATAATGCCAGGGCACTTCTATGGGCTAGGCTTGTAAAGGCTCCAGGGCCATTAGCCTAGTACACACCTATGAATCTATATATATCTATATATCTAGCTATGTCTATCTATATATATATATATATATATATATATATATATATGTATGTATGTATCATCTATATATATATATATATATATATATATATATATATATATATATATATATATATATATATATATAGGTTCATAGGTTCATACTAGGCTATCTGCCCTGGGGCATTTACAAGCCTAGAATTGAGTTTGCTATGCCCTATTTAAGGTTAGTTTACTGAGCCTCTGTCTAGCAGAGACACAGAAGTAATCCCCAGGGTGAATCTACGATCTCCCATCCACTCATCAAGATTCCTCTTGAAGAGAGTCAGCGAGGTGCTCTTCCTAACATGGATTGGTATTCTATTCCAAAGTGAAGGGAGCCTCTGTTATGAATCTGTCCCTCCAGCACGTTCTATTTAGCTCTGTGCTGAGGTTCAAATCCCTCGAGCGCGTCATTTTAAGGGATTTGGATTTTCTGAGGTGGAGCATGTCCATTAATTCTGGGTTAGAAATAGCTTTGTATGTCAGGCATAGATCGCCTCGAAGTAGGTGGTATGTGACTGAGTAAAGTTGGAGTTTCTTTAACCTGGCAGTATATGGCATCTGCTTGAGTCCCTTGACCCTCTTTGTGAGGTACTTTTGGGGTCTTTCCAGCTGCTGCAGGTGGTGGTTTAGGTACATCCCAAAAGGGGCATTGTATTCTATGATGGGTCTGATGAGGGATGAATAGAGGGGCACTATTACCCCCCCTGATCTGGATGTGAATCCTTTAGTGATAAGGTGGGCTATGTAGAAGGTCTTTCTAACCACTTTGGCAACATGGTTGTCAAAGGAGAGATTGCTATCAACTTGGGTCCCCAGATCCCTAATTACATCTTCTGTATTTAATGGGTTTCCACCTATATGGTAGTTTGTGGGCACTTTATTTTTGACAAAGGGTATGACTATACACTTCTTGGCATTCAGCTTTAGCCCATGACTCTGGCACCAGTTATCCATCTCTTTGAGACCTTTTTGAAGGATATTCGTGTCAGCTGGAGAGTCAATAATGGCTCCCAGCTTGCAGTCATCTGCGAACTTAGTCAGCCATAGTCCTCCCGTGCCGGCCTGTACCTCAGAAAAGTAAATGCCGAACAAGAGAGGTCCCAGGATCGAGCCATGTGGAACACCACTTGTGACCGGTTTCGAGTCAGACATGACTCCGGCAATTCTGACTCTGTGGGTTCTGTGTTTGAGCCAGTTAGCCACCCATCTTGTGACATAGGGGTTTATGTTTAAGCTGGATAGCTTATCTATGATGCCTGAGTGGGGTATTGTGTCAAATGCCTTTGCGAGGTCCAGATAGGCCGTGTGGACTACCTTCCCTTCATCTATGGCCTTGGTGACTGTTTTGAAGAAGTCAACCAGGTTCAAGAGGCAGGATCTGCCCTTGACAAAGCCGAACTGAGTAGGATCTAATGTCTGTAGGTCCCCAATGTCTTTGTTTATGAGTTCCATGATGATCCTCTCCATGGCTTTGCAGATAAGGCTAGTCAGGCTTATGGGGTGCTAGTTACCAGGGTCTGTTGAGGCACCACCTTTGTGGAGCAGAACCACTGTTGCTGTACGCCATTCTTTGGGTACATATCCCGTAGTGAGGCTGAGATTGTACAGCATTTTTACATGTGGGTTTAGTTCTTCTTGGAGTTCGTGTAGGACGCAACCCGGGACACCGTCTGTTCCCATTGAGGCAGTGTTTTTTGCCTTGAAAAGGGCGGCCTTCACCTGGACATCTGAGATGTTTGGGGGGCTGCACTCTACTGGGATAGATATTTGTTCTTTGGGGGGGAAGGGGGGAGAAGTTTGCACTGAACCTGTCTGCCAGGATGTTGGCAATGTCTGTGGGTTCAGTGTATTCTTTGTCATTTAGAATCAACTCTGAACATACCTGGGAGTTGCATCCCAGGTTCCTAACATAGCTAAAGAAGGCCTTGTGATTGTCTTTTGTGTCCTGTGCAATTTTTCTTTCGAAACTGGCTTTGGAGGATTTTATGAGGGATCGTAATTTTTTGCTAGTACTGATCAGAGATGCCTTCCCTTTTAGGGATTTTGCTCTATCATGTAGTAGCTTCCTCCTTCTGTTGTACAACTTATTTATGGCTGGGGTCCACCAGACTGGATGCCTGCCTTTGGACGCTTGGGTCTTGGTTTTGTTTGGGATAGCATGGTCCATGCACTCCTGGTGGTGTCCATAGAATGCATTTATATAGGATTCCATGGTTTGGGCCGTAATTTCCACCAATCCTGGGGCCTTGAAGGTTTCCACTTCGGATTTGAGAAGTGTGAAGTTCACTTTTGAGAAGTTCTTCACTGTGGTTTTCTGGGCTGGGGGTCGGGGTCGGGTTTTGGATATCCAGTAAAATTAATTTATGGTCTGATCTTACCAATGAGGGGAGTACCTCTTGTGTGGAGCATAGGGTCCCCATGTTGGTGATGATCAGGTCCAGTATGCTTTCCCCTCTTGTGGGAATTTTGACTAGTTGTTCCATAGCATTTGAGTTTATGAATTCCAGGAACCTTTGGGCTAGGGTGTTGGGGCTTGAGTAATGCTCCCAGTCAAAGTTAGGGTAGTTGAAGTCACCCAGTATAATGGTGTTTGGAGAGATCTTCATGTTCTCCAGTGTTTTCAGGAAAGCCGAGTGGGATTCCTGATTTTGAGACGGTGGTCTGTAGCATGCTATAAACTGAAGTGGAGTTTTGCCCACTGTTAGTTGCACATGGATGGTTTCTGATGCTTCATGCAAAGCTACTAACCTGGAGGTGTGGGTATCTTTGATAAATATAGATACTCCCCCTCCTTTTGTGATTCAGTCTGGGTTTTGGGGCCGAAAAGCATGGTATGAGGTATAACCTGGTAGTGCTGGGGTGCTCTCTGGAGCCTTGAACTAGGTTTCTGTCACTGCACAGATATCGATGTTCTCCAGACTGAGGAGAGATTTGAGTGCGTGCATTTTGAGGTTTAGACTTCTGGCGTTTAGCAGCATTACCCTTAGTTTCTTGTTCTTAGTGTTTTCTAAGGAGGTGGGTTTGACTTTTGAGCCTTGCCTAAAAAAGGCACTATAGGGGTGGCAAGAGCCTTTGCCAGTATCCGAAAGCCCGGGGGGGGGGCAGGTACAAGCCATCCCTTGCGAAGCAACGTAGCTTGTCAAGCATGTCTTCCCAGGCTGACAGACACTGGATCCCCTTTGAATGACACCAAAATTTTAGCCAATTATTAAAATTGATCATTTTGTCTTTATATTGTGGCATCATTCTAGGTGAGGGTAAGATACTGCTCAAGGTCAGAGTCATACCGGCCTGGGCTACATGATCGGAGAGCTCCTTTATGTCTCTTTTCATGTAGTCGAGGGAGGTACGTCTCAGGTCGTTCACACCTGCGTGCACTATGACCGAGTCATACTTGTACTTGCTTTGGAGCAACCTGAGTGCTGTGTAATGTGATGGATCCTAGCGCCCAACAGGCAGCTCACTGTGACCTTCTCTTTGTTCAGCCTGGTGAGCGGAACGTCAGTGTGCCTGACTATAGAATCACCTATTACAAGTGTGTCAGGTGTGTTGTTCTGCCTTAAGGGCTGTGACTGTTTGGCACTCTGACTTTGCGGGCTATGTGTTGCTCGTGTTTTGTTGTGGGGTAGCATTTGCTTAGATGTTTGCTTTGGAGGTCTCTGCTGTTTAGGTAGATTTTTGATTAGAGCCTCTGAATATGTTTTTGTGTGCTTGTGTGGTTGGATTGCTGTTGTGGTAGGACTATGTGAGACTGGATTAGTGCTGTGTGATGTTACCTTCTCCTCCGGTCTGGTTACACCAGTTTTGACTCCAAAACAAGTTTCCAGCACTCGGATACCTTCTACAGCTTCTCCAATGGAAATCTGCAATTAATAATTTAGTTTAATAAACTTGTTTTGGAGTTTGCATATTGTATTCCGAGCACCGTGACTGTTTTTGGCGTGCACCTACTGCTTTGGGGATTTTATATATATATATATATATATATATATATATATATATATATATATATATATATATATATATATGGGTCTACTTCAAATTAACAAAAACCCACTTACCCAAAGATGAAATTGCCAAGACGAGATGTACGACTGTATTGCCGACGCATTTCTCAGGCTAAGTATCCAGGTTGCCAACATGGCGAAATTAGCCCTTTTCTCCACTGTAGTGCGATTTCGGAGTTGGTGTATTTAGTTTGGGGTGTGTGTGGGAGGCATAGCCCCTCACCTGAGTGGGTTGGAGATAGTCCAGTGTGTTTCTTCAGGAAATGTTGGTCGACACACGCGTATGTGTGTGTGTGTGTGTGCGCGCACGTGTGTGTGTGTATGTGTGTGTGTGTGTGTGTGTGTGTGTGTGTGTGTGTGTGTGTGTGTGTGTGTGTGTCCACATGTAAAAATGAGAGAGTGACAGAGTCTTTTGTGTTATACTGGGTACGCTACTTCTGCTGAAGGTACTTGGCCAAACCAGACACCTGGGTTCATTAAGTTACATAGCAGATCATATCAATTTTATATCCTTGTCTGGTAGTGGAGACTAAAATGAAAAAAGTAATTTCTAAAAATGTGTGGTATTCCTAGAAGAGTTATTTAATTGCTTGTACTCATCTATTTATCCTTATTTACTTTGTTCTTCTTTTAGACATATCCTACAATTTCATTCCTGTAGAGGTAGAACTGAAGTAGACAATTGTAGAACAACTGATTTTGGACTGAACTTTTCTTCCCATGGAACATGAGAAGACAGTGACTTGCATAAATGCTACAGGCTACCAACTCAAAATTTCTGAGTGAATGTCTTTCATATAGGTTCATAGGTTCATAGATAGCTACTAGGCTATTGGCCCTAGGGCCTATACAAGCCTAGCCAAAAAGGTACCCTGGCTTTCGCCATCCAAGAAAATAATTTTCCTGTGCCCCTATCAAGCAGAACCACAGAAGTGATCCCCGGGGTGAATTTCCTATTACCCATCCAATCATCAAGATTTTTCTTGAAAAGTGCTAATGAGGAGCTCTGTTTGACATAGGTAGTCTGTTCCAGAGTATGGGAAGTCTCTGGGACAGGAATCTATCCCTCCAGCATGTTCTGTTTATTGTGGTCACAAGGTTTAGGTCCCTAGAGCGTGTAGCTCAGAGGGATTGGGATTTCTTTAAGTGGAGCATGCCCAACAGCTTTGGGTTTGACATAGCTTTGTATGTTAGACAGAGATCGCCTCTGAGTAGGCGATATGCGACAGAGTAAAGTTGGAGTTTTTTGAGATGGTCTGCGTAAGGCATCTGTTTGAGGCCAGTAATCCTCTTTGTGAGTTTTTTTTTGCAGCCTTTCCATTTGTTGTAGATGTCTTGTGAGGTACATGATCAATATCTGACTTGCCTGCCTTACCTGAATATGATAGACAGCCCAGTTTTAAAGACGAAGATTATTGACTTCTGCTTAACTTTAGCATAAATTGCAAAGAATCATGGAACATGGTCAGATGATCTGCACTACAGTTTATGGAATTCTCCTATTTACATAAGATATGAGGACAACAGGAAATGTGAGACAGCACAATAATTTCAGTAGTATCTAATGATGAAGAATGTAGTCCCCCCACTTTCAAAGCAGCAAAATAACACTGCGCAAATCCCAGAGTGTCTGTAGAGAAAATGCATTTGTCATATACAGGTTTAACCATTTCAGAAATAAATAAAATAATGTATTAATAATTTTAGTATCATAAATTCTTTTCACTACCTTCCCAATTGCTGCTTTCCAGATGAGCCCCAGTTGGATATGTATGATTGTTTGTGATTGTTGCAAATGCATGCCTTATGGAACCGAATATTTCATGCTATTATATGTGCTCATCTTCATCTACAATTCATCACATTCTTATGTTTTTCTCAGACGTGGCAGAGAGATACTAACTCAGCTTTCTCCACTTACATAACAGTTTTCAAAACAAATGACATTTATAGGTATACTTTATGTTGTAAAATGTTAGCAACAGCCATTTAGACTATGGACACAGTCTGGAGTACTTTTTTTAGACTTTCATAAATTGTTTGACATTGCTGATCTTATTATATATTTCTACATTCTGGATACTTGTGGTCTCTCTCTTAGTGCCACTATGTGGTTTACTAGTCATTTAGAGGACAGGCACAAGTCTGTTTGGTAGAAGGAATGCTATTTCTCACCCTTTCTCTTTGGTTGTTGGAGTCTATTGCATCTGAGTACTGAATTTACACTTTACTAACAGTCTATGTACAGTACATGGGCTATTAGGGTTGGTATAATGGTTAGGGTATTTACCTCATAGATACATAGTACAAGGTTTGAGTCTCACCTTTGGAAATGAAACTGGCTAGGCTTAAATGGTCTAGAAGGGCAGGTAGCCTAATACTTACCAATGAACATGAAAATGCAAGATTGATGCAATACACTGATGACTTTAATTATTGCAATTAAGTTAAAATATAGAAAATACCAAACTCCATTCCACTTTCATTTATTACGACCATGTCTCAAATCTATAAATTAAATTATAGGTTCATAGGATGATACTAAGCTTTTGGCCCAGAGGCCCTTATAAGCCTAGCCAAGAATTTTGCCCATGTTCCCTCAAAGTCAGCACCTGTTTCCCCTGTCCAGCAGGGACACAGGTGGGATCCCAGGGGTATATTTTCCATTTCCCATCGAGTCGTCCAGGTTCCTCTTAAAGAGGGCTAGAGAGGTACTCTGCTTGACATGGAGAGAGAGTCTATTCCGCATACAGGGGAGTCTTTGGGACACAAATCTATCCTGCCAACAAGTTTAATGTACAGACCAGTTTAAGGCCTTGAGTGCGGGTTGCATGAGTGGAGTTTGTCTTATGGATATGCAGCAACTCCATCAAGGCTGGGTCTGAAATGGCCTTGTATGCCAGACACAGGTCACCTCTGAGTAGTCTGTATGTGACTGAGTAGAGGGACAGGGCTTTTAGCCTATCTATTTTTCTGGTCAGGAACCTCTGTGGTCTCTCCAACTTCTGCATGTGCTTGGCAAGGTACATGCTGAAGGGGGCATTGTACTCGATAATGGGTCTGATAAGGGAGGAGTACAAGGATGTTATGGCCTCCTGTTCCTGGATGAAATACCCTTACTTATGAGGTGGGCCATGTAGAAAGCCTTCCATACAATGGAGGCAATGTGGTGGTCAAAAGTCAGGTTGCTATCAACCTGAGTGCCCAAGTCCCTCATGACTGATTGCATGCTTAGTACGCTGGTATTAATGTGATAATTAGTGGGGATGACATTTTCCCCAGAGGGGATAATGATGCATTTCTTGGCATTCAGTTTGTGGCCATACTTCTGGCACCAGCCATTAGTTTGGGTAAAGCCCTCTTGGAGGATGTTTACATCACTAGGGGAATTTAAGATAGTGCCCAGCTTGCAGTCATCTGCAAACTTGGTCAGCCACAGACCACTGGTTTTGGCTTGCACCTCAGAAAAGTATATTCCAAACAGTAGAAGCCCCAAGACCGATCCTTGGGGTAAACCACTTGTTACGGATCCACTACTAGAGGTGGCTTCCCCTACTTTGACTGAGTGGGTTCTGTCAGTGAACCAGTTAGCTACCCATCTGGTAACATACGAGTTGATGCCTAGCTGGTAGAGTTTATCTATTATGCAAGAGTGGGGAATAGTGTCAAAGGGTTTGGTTAGGACAAGGTAGGTGGTGTGCACTGTCTTCCCCTCATCCATGGGTTTGGTGACTGTTTAGAAGAAATCAACCAAGTTTAACAGGCATGATCTCCCTTTGACAAAACCAAACTGCTTGGGGTCAAGCAATTGGAGGTTGCCAATGTCCTTGTTTATAAGGTCCAAGATAATGCATTCCATGGCCTTGCAGATCAGACTAGTTAGGCTGATGGGTTTATAATTGCCTGGGTCAGTGGATGCTCCACCTTTGTGCAGAGGGATTACAGTGGCTGTCCTCCATTCATCTGGGATGAAGCCGGTGCTCAGGCTTTGGTTGGATAGGGTGTCTAATGGAGCTGACAGCTCATGCCTGAGTTCATGTAGAATACAGCCAGGGATGTTATCGGGTCCCATGGAGACTATTTTTTGCCTTTGAGATGGCATTAAGGACCTGCTCCCTGGTGATGAGGGGAAGGGGGCAGGTTCTGGGAATGTCTTGGTTTATTGATAGGGGGACAGTGGGGGTGAATTGTTTAGCGAACCTGTCTGCCAGAAGGTTGGCTACATCTATGGCATTTGTGTATGTGGTGTTACTGACCACCAGTTTAGAGCAGATTTGGGTGTTACCTTTGAGATTGCGGATATATGTGAAGAAGATCTTGTGATTGTTCTTGATGGATGTGGCCAATTTGGACTCGAAATTAGCCTTAGAGGATTTTACCAGTGACCTTATTTGCTTAATCAGACAAAGGAGATTGCTTACAACTTGGCACCTGCTCCTTCTTGGCCCTGGACAACAATTTTTTCCTTCTCTTATAGAGTGTGTTTATTGCTGCTGTCCACCACTCAGGTTTACTCTTCCTTGAGGAAGATGATTTGGTCCTGCCAGGCATTGCTGAGTCCATAGAGCTATGTAGGTGCGCATATAGTTTTTTGGTATAGGCTTTGACATTAGTGCTAGTTCCAACTGAAGGGAAGGCAGCTGTCAAACTGCTTATACCTGCTTTGAGGAGAATATAGTCAGCTTTGGAAACGTTTTTTCATTTGACCCCGACAAGGGGGAGGGGGGGGGGTCAGGCGAGATGGTGACTTCAAAAGTGATCGCTTTATGGTCGGATCTTACCAAGAAGGATGAGACTGTAGGAGTGCTACAGTGGCTAGTCATGTTGGTTATTACCAGGTCCAGGATATTTTCACCTCTCGTAGGTGTGTTGACCATCTGATCCAAAGCACTGGCAGTGACAAAGTTGAGGAAACTCTGGGCATTCATATTTAGGCTAGAATAGGTCTTCCACCCTATGGTTGGGTAGTTAAAGTCACCCAGGATCAGGGTAGAGGGTTAAATCTTGATGGATTCAAGTAAGTCCAGATAGGTGGAGTGAGTGTCCTGAGTCATGGTCTGTAGCTAGCTATGATTTGAATAGGTGTTTTGTCAACAGTTAACTGCATTTGGAGTGTCTCCTATGCATCATACCATTTGACCAGCCTGGAGGTGTGTATGTCTTTGATAAATACTCCACCTCCTTTGGCTTTGTAGCCCTCCATTTCAGGTCTGAAAGTATGGTAGTATGAGTAACCTGGTAAGCTTGGGGTGCTCTGCCCAGCTTTGAGCCAGGTTCCAGTGACTGCACAAATGTCAGCATCCTCCAAGAAAAGGAATGCTTGCTATGAGTGCAGTTTCATGCCAAGACTCTTAGCATTTAGCAGCATGACATTTACATTTTGTTTATAAGAATTTTTCATGTTGGTAATTTTGTGCTCATGACTTTGCCTAAAAAGGGCACTATGGAGGAGGCAAGAGCCTTTGCCAGAAGCCTAAAGCCCAGTTTTTGTGAGACAAAAATCAGATACCACTCAGTATTGAGACTACCCCCCACGGAAGATAGTCTTAAAACCTGTTATCAAAAAAGATAGCATATTACCATGCCTCTCAACCTCTTAGTGCAAGGGTTCTGGATAAAGCCAAAAGTAATGGGGGGGGGGGGACAAAGGCCCAAAACCTGTGTCAGAGTTTTAAATATTGTTCTTATAAACTTAAAATGTTGCTAGAATAACATGTTTTGCATTACTATACATTTTCTGATGGATATAAAGTCCAAGTGCAAATATCTTGTCATTATTTAGTGTCTTCAGTCCTCAATGATTTGCCAGATAAATACAAATTTTATGAGGAACAGATAAAAAATAATTGGAAAAAATCTGGCCATTCAGTGTAATTCTAGACAGTTGAGAGGTAAGTCTATCATCACTCATCTATTGCTCATGGAGTCTTCAGGACTCAGTACTGGGTCATTACCCTCTTTAGTCTCTTTGTAAAATTCCTGGTCTATTACTGTAAAAATGTAAAATTTGTACAATATCCGATGACTGTATAAATATTACAGCTAATTCAAATCATGCAGTTAGTACTAAACTCAAGTCCTGCTTTCAGCCATTACATCTGTGGCTCAGATCTGTGGAATTGTAGTATAATCAGTGTGTTCTCAAGCAAAAATCAGGCACCATAAATTATTCACACCAAAATCCTTGTGAATGAGTAATGCTAAAAACTTCTGTCTTGCTGAAGAGGTTCTTACCAGTATGTCATCGGATAGCTTACCTGTAGAGGGAGCAACTTTAACAAAACAAGTTGATCTCATAATGGATAACTATCTATGATTTGAAAGGGAATAGTGCAGTTTGTCATGTTCAATTTTATATGATGTTGTGTACCTTTAAGTGAATCTATTGAAATGTCAGTGCTTAATTTTGTTGGCTGTGAAAATATCTGTCATTGAAGTGAATGGTGTATTTCACCCTATTCAGAGTAAATGGAAAATTTGAGTTTAAGACTTTTCCCTTTTTTCAGAGTTTGTGTAACCTCCGAGGTAGTATAATTAGAGATGGGGGTTGTAGGAACAGAGCACCCTCCCCTTGTGGGGGCTAAGAGAGATGCCAATCAAGAATTATATTTAAAATATTGTGATAGTTCTTTACCTGATATTTTGATTTTACAATTTGTTTGGAAGTCTTAATATTTAAGAATTTTGGAATCCTGAAATAGGGGAGCTAAGTATTTTATTATGATCAGCTTGCAATGTGATAACAAGAAATAATCAAAAGTTAGGTGGCATCTGCAGATTTAGTATCTTCCTCTCTTTTAATGTTAGACTTATGTACTTCAAATGGGTTGGCCACATAAGCAAATTTTTCCCAGGGGAACAAAATCACTTGGGGAACACCCCCTCACAAAAGAATTTGCAGACCTTGCGAAGTGGGGTGGCTTAGTACCTCACACCCCATGATGTGGGGGGCTGTGCCCCCACACACCCCCTAACTAAATATACTAACTCCCAGATCACACTATAGTAGAAAAAAGGGCAAATACATGATGACAGCCAAGCGATTTTTTCCCCCTAGGAAAAAATTTGCTTATGTGGCCATTCGAGGTTTTGATATTTTGATTATTATGTGTCGATGAAAGGGCATTCAATGAACAGACCCTTTGATGATGTAGTATAGATCCCTTCAAACAAACTTCTGTTGCTGTTGAGAATGAGAGGGCATGGGGGTCTCAGTCATTTGTGACTGGAGAGTTACTGCTGATAATTTGTATCTTAATTTGTTTTGGAGGACCCTTTAAACCTACAGTTAGTTCCCTTTCTCGTATATTCAGTATATCTTTTATGTAGCCTACAGTGTCGACTACTGCAAATGTCAGAGCAGACCTATAATGGATACTGCAGGGAATACTACAAAGTCTATATTAGAATCCTGCTGAGCATGGAGCCATCTTTAAATTTCTAGTCTCCCACCAGGACACAAGTGCTCTTCAGCAATTACATTCTGCTTGCCGGTAAGCAATTAGACCTCAGGAATTTGTTTTAAAAGTGTTCAGATTTGTAAAAAAATACTCCCAATCACTCTAATTCCCACTAGGCATTTTTTACATCACCTACACTACTTCCCCATCCACATATAGTGCAACCCTATAATTCCTATTCAAACCCTCCACCTAGAAACAACTTAAACTTTATAACCATGACTATCACACAACTAAGTCTAGTCTGTCTTCTCATAATTCTTTACAACACCACAAGTTATCACTCTAGCAATATCCCTAAACTTATTAGCACAACACTGCATTATGCACTCTCGTATACAGACACCACACATTATAATAATATCTGCCCACAGTTATTCAAGAACTACATAACGGACCAATTCAGAACTAAACACATATGCTCTCATTCCTGCTCCAAAAAAACACAATACTTTCTCACACTCCTCACCAAACTCCCGCATCTGTATAACCATTTTAACTCCAGGCTCACCATAAGTGGGGATATCCACCCCAACCCAGGCCCAAATCCATCCTGTCCAACACAAACTGCTCCAACACAAATGTCAGAACATAACACCCCAACTTTCTTCATCCCTGGGCAAATCAACAACAGCAGCAAAACCAACCATCTTTTAATGCTAAATATTAATATTAGAAGTATCAAAAATAAAATACCTGAACTCCAGGCCACAATAGCACACTACTCCCCAGACGTAGTTGCTTTAACAGAAACCTGGCTAAATAAAAACATAGCTGACTCAGAAGTTCTCCCTACTGGCTACAATATCATTAGAGAAGACAGACCACTTCGTAAAGGGGGTAGAACTGCCTTACTGTACAAGTCCAACTTAACTGTCCATCAATTACCAAACTCCTACCCCTCCCCCAATAATTGGGACATACTTATCTCACAACTTCAACTTCACCCTAAAAAGGTCATCACCACAATTGTGATCTATATTCCACCTGGTAATACACCTGCTAGCCTTGAAGACTTCTTATCCTGGTGTTCTTCCACATACTCACAAGAAACCCTTATTCTGGGGGACTTCAACCTAGATTGGTTCACCTGCATATCAGAACCACCAAGTAATCTAATAAATCTCCATGGCTACCAGCAGCTAGTCCAAATTCCAACTAGATGTGATAAAAATCTAAAAGGGAATCCATCCTTGACTGGGTGCTAACTAACAACCCCACATTGTACCCTCACACAGGCAGTCTCCCAGACACCTTAAGTAACCACAACATAATATACTTTATACGTAGTAGAACAAGCATATGTAAAACCACTAACTATATATCCACTAGAAACACAAAAAAATTCTCTCCTGAGGTCCTCAACACTTTACTCTGTAACTGTGACTGGACCCCCCCTAAAAACCCTCCCACTTGACCAGGCTGTAGCATATTTCAACAAAACATTTCTACAACACATAGACACTGTCGCTCCATTGCTCAAAATCAAGGTTAGAACCTCTACAAACCACTGGCTCAGTAAAGAAACCAAACAAATCCTCAAGTCCAGAGACACTGCCTGGCTTTACTATCAAAAAAACAAAGAAACACAAAGCCTAACTAAGTACCAAGAACTGCGCAATTGTGCAAAAAAATGCATTAGGCTGGACAAAAAAATCCTACTACACAACATTACAAACTAAATACCAACACAACCCACAAAAATTTTGGAAAAATGTAAACCAGCTACTAAAATTCATCCAAAAGGCTACCCCCAAACCAACCACCCCTGACACTAAAGTTCCCATCGAAACACAATTCAACTCCCATTTTGTAAACTCAATTCTATCCTTAGTATCACAGGACAGTTCCTTCCTCACTATCCCCCCCAACACAAATAACACTAATACAAGCTTTACCCTCAAAACAGTTTCCACCACTTCAATCAAAAGCATGCTCTCCAAACTAAAAACCTCATCAACAGCAGCCGACCTACTCCCCAGCTATTTCTTGAAACTCACAGCAGATGCTATTGCTATCCCAGTCTCCACTCTCATAAACAGATCAATTGTTGAAAACTATGTGCCCAAACTCTGGAAAATATCCTATGTTACACCCATACATAAAGGCGGGACCTCCACTGAATTTAATAACTACAGACCCATTGCTTTACTCTCCCCCCTGGCCAAAATCCTAGAAAAATGCATCCATACCCAGATGCTAAACTATCTCCTAGACAGCAACATCCTGTCACCTACTCAGCATGGTTTCAGACCTGCCCATAGTACCACTACAGCCCTCCTCTGCTTCACAGACACAATAAACCATCTCAAAAATGAAGGCCTACAAGTGTCAACTCTTTTTTGGATATGTCCAAAGCATTTGACACAGTCTCATACCAAATCCTGCTAAACAAACTAAACCAATGTCATCTATCAAATTCCACTCTTACCTGGTTCCAAAGCTACTTAACTGACAGGTACCAAGCTGTGAAATGGGAAAATTATCTCTCTCCTCAGCTGCCTATAACTATAGGAGTCCCACAGGGTTCTATCTTAGGACCACTACTATTCACAGTCTTTACAAATAACCTCCATACCTCCACACAGCATGCATCTATAATTCAGTATGCAGATGACACTACCTTAATCTGTGCTGCACAAAACATTCTCACCCTCCTGCAAACAAATCAGCTAGCATTCTCTGACATTGAAAACTACCTTACCAAAGCCCAACTTATCCTCAATCCAAAGAAAACTCAGCTTATGATTATAACCAGTTCTAACAAAAACACTAAAAGTCAATTCACTATCTACTCCACAAATGCTACTCCAATTGCTCCAGTGGCACAGGCTAAGCTATTGGGAATAACCATAGACTCCCACCTAAAATTTGATAGTCATCTCAACTTAACTATTAACTATTAAAAAAGTACATGCCAAACTGGGGTAACTCTACCGTATCAAACCATTTCTTACCAACAACACAAGATCAGCCATTGCTCGCTCCCAACTTCTATCCACCCTACTCTATGCAGCTTGCATTCTGACTAATCTCAACAAAACTGAACTAAGCAAAATGGAAGCCTGCTATAACAGAATTGCCTGCTTTGCTGCAAATTGCTCATATAGAACTCATCACTGTACTGCTTTGAGACAGCTCCACTGGCTTGAACTGCCCAACCTCCTAACCTACAATCAGTCCTGCCTCTGTCATTCTATCTATTACCTCCCCAATAAGTGTCCTGCTCTCAAAAACCTAGTACAACATCACTCAGCCAAAAGGCCTCTTAGATCATCAAGCAAACTACTACTAGAAGTCACCGACAGCTACAATAGCTTTGGAGATGCACTATATAGTAGTTCAGTGGCTAAAAAATGGAAATCTGTCCCTACTAGCATTCAAAACACATCATCCAAAGCCTCCTTTAAAGACCTCATCAGACAACATCTCAAGCAAAGTTGGCAGTGCCATGATTGCTCCCCAGGCTAGTGAAAGCAGATAACCTATACATACAAAATCTAGAGCACTTGATAATAGTTTTCAATCTTACTCACAAACACTGGCTAATCTACAATGTATGTACTGTACCTGTGTACTATGTATGTATTCTACCTATGTTCCAAATTTCAGCTGTACACCGCAAATCTATTAATTACCTTTATATTTAAATTTAATATTTTTATGTTTGTTCTCTCCACTGTGCCGCATACCAGTGTAAAAACATGTATCTTGTAATTTGTGTGTATACTGATCATGTCTAAATAACTAAATGTGTCTGTAAGTTTTCTTTGTGGAGCTTTTCTTCCCGGGCCTCTGCTGAAAAAGGGCCTTTTCGGCTCAGTCAGACACCCCCGGTTAACAAATGTAAAATAAAATAAATAAAAAATAAATAGTAGCAGAATATATCACTGTATTCCTCTTTACAGTCTGAAATTTAATATTAAATGTTCTTATTTATAATTTCCTGCTCATCATCCAGGGGATTTACCAAAAGAACCTCACAACTGTCAATAAGAGGCACGGCCAAAAAAGGCTGTCTTTGCAATGCGGGAAATTGTGATTCAGAGACATGTTAACTGCAATGAGGAAAGACTTCATTATCATCTAATTTGCATTTCCCTGAATTGCCCTTAACTACTGTGAGTGCAAATAAGTGCTTTCATATGGTAGCCAACACTGTGCACCAGGCACCTCCTCATTCACCACACATACACAGACATGCGCGAGCGTGTGCGCGCACGCACACACACACACACACACACACACACACACACACACACACACACACACACACACACACACACACACGCACACGCATGCACACGCATGCACACGTACGCACACGCACGCACACACACACACACACACACAAAACACACACACACCTTACCCGTACCTGAGTTAACAGAATGTACCTGATATGTCGTCTTATTTTTTGTCTCTGCCCTTATAAATCACAGATCCTTACAGTCAGTCAGTAATGCCAGATGTCATTTAGTATTCCTCCAGACTTTGTCCTGAAGCCTGTCCCCACACAGACACATCCCTGTTGCTCTCAAGGGTCTCTAATTTTACAGGTAATTCTGCTGTTGCATCTTATATAGGCCCTATTCCTCATAAATAATGGACTTTTTATTATGTAAAAAATATCCACCTAAACTAACTTCTCAATATGTGTAGAGTGTTAAGGCTCCTGTTTAGTAAGTTGCTTTGTGTCTAAAGGGTGCAGGGTTTGAATCTTTTGCCTAAGTAAAAACTTATTTTTTTTTTTGAGAATGATGTAAGATTATATGTTACACAAATTGGTGTTAAGCAGCTGTGTGTGAGTTCAGAGAGAACAGGGTTTTAACATTTTAAGTGACTTTACGGCACAATATTTATACTATTCTTGGTGTCTAGCATTGCTCTGACTCAAGATTATTGTGCTGCATTCCATGTTCTGTGTTCTTTTTATGCACCATTAGAGTGGAGTATGAAGAGCATCTCTGTTGTCTATTCTTCCCCTTCCAATATTACATGATTGGTTCATTAGTCTAGGGGAGTGTTGGGGCATGACAACCTCCTCATACACTCACACATTCATGCATACACTACACAAACACACACAATCACACACGCACAGCCCCCCACAACTGATTGCACTCATGGGTGCGCACGTGCACACAGACACACACACACACACACACACACACACACACACACACACACACACACACACACACACACACACACACACACACACACACATATATGCACATACCCTACCCATACCCTAACTACTCTACTACGATCTCCTAGGCCAACACACACTCACACACCACTCATACCTTTGTGTACACTCACATAAGCAAACACCTTCTAACACTACCTGTCTGCTAAACTCCCAAACACTTACCCATAGCAAGATCAGGTAAATGTGAGATTTCCTTCATGTTCATTAACACTGAGGCTAATGTAACTTATGCAGCCGAGTGATTCCCTGAATCACTCAGTTGTGTAAATGCCTTACAATAGGCATTTCCAGAGTGGGGGAGGGCACATGGCTAATTTTGTGCCACTCCCCCTGGAATACCTCATTAACATTTGCTTTAGGCCATGGAGACAACCTCTTTGTGGCCCAGCATCATGGTGGGGCTGCCTCTGAATCAAAAATGGGTTACCACAAGATGCACACCAGGCATATACCTTGTGGTAACCTTTCAGAATCTGTCTCCATGTCTTTATCTGCAGTTAGCATTGATTTTCATTCATACGTGTGCTATGTGTGGAGCTTTTCTCCCCAAGACTCCACTGACAATGGAACTAATAACATGGACTGTCCTAGTCAAGAAATGTAATAAATATGTGAAACAAATTATATTTTGGATTAACAAGGGCTGTAAATAAGCAGGGCAAGTTTGGATGATTGTAGACTGCTCAATATGACAGCTTTCTCCTCACTTTAAACAAGAAGATAACAGAAAAATAACAATGCAGCTCACTAATGTCTGCTTAATGCAAAGTGACGGCAATCTGCTTAATGCAAAGTGATGGCAATTTTAATAGTGCAGAATTTTCTTACGTCAATCACTTCAGTAAGTAATGAACCAATGTACCTAAGTATGATGAAGAAACCATCTAATGATTGAGACTAAATTATATTGTGGTACACACACAGACCCACACATGTGCACGCGTGCACACACACACACACACACACACACACACACACACACACACACACACACACACACACACACACACACGAGTTGATGCTTAAGAAAGTGTCAAGCAATTTATCCATAACATTGTAATACATTTTGATGAATGATGGAAAGAAAAAACACTTTTAAGGCTATTCAAGACCTTTCCATAAGCCAAAACAATTTTGTTCTATTTTGTAAATTGTTATGTATTTTACTCTGATGATCATTCCATCTGAAGACAAATGCTTGTGATGTTATAGTGGAGTTTTGAACATTATGGGACAAGTTCAGAGTATACTAGATTATGCTACATGGCAGCTTCTTCTTTACAGAAGATATCAGAATATTAAACTGCATAAAATTAAGCATTTGCATTGTCATCCTCTGACAATTAAGAAGACTATGAAGACACTACCTTTAATACTATCTGATGTTTCTTCACGAACTTGCAACTGTTTTTAACTGTAGATGTCTGAAGTACTTGACTATGATTTTCCCATTTGAATATGATGGCTTCTTGACTGCATTCAAGGTCATCTTGGTAAACTCTTGAAACAATTTGTTTTCAGTACGGTCAGCATATCCTTAACCGTGTCATCTCTGCTGCTCTGCAGTTGGTCATGGTGTTTGTCATCAACCTCCTTTTTCCAATTTTTCATGAGTACATGGAGTTAGGGTGTCACATCAGTTTGGTATTTCTACAGATTTCAATGTGCTATGTTTTCTATATATTTTGCTGATATATTTGTTGCTTAATGGTTGTGGTCCATCTTTCCATATAAAATTTATTCCCTGGTTTACTCTACTCCCCACTATTTTGTGAACTCTAGTTCCTGTAGTTGCTTTAGATGTTATTAATGTATATTGATGCCCATACTATTATTATCAGGAGATTATATTTCATTGCTTTGAAAATGTCAATTGCAGTACCACTGGTGATTCAAGGTTTAAGAGAGATAATAGCATCCTCAACCCTGGATCTTTAAATCAAACCATCTGCACACACTAGTCGCATCTTTCAGTACTGGCATGTTCCACGTCATTAAGTCCTTTCATTTTGAAAATGCTTTTCTCTTTTGAAGAATAGCTTTGTAAGTACTTAATTGCATTGCGTTATATGCAACATTGATTTTTATGTGCAACTTTCATTCTTGGCTTTTTCTAGCAAATTCAATGGTATTTATTTTTATGAATACGAATGTTCAGCTTTTCTTAAATTATATAAACAAACAACACTATTCTCTGCTCAAGTATGCATTCTCAAGGTCAATTTTGATTTTTCTTTAATGGCAAGTTTACCATACTTTGTAACTGAAAAATGTATATTTAGCAACAAATTAGTTATTTTGTTTTGTACAACTTGTACAGCTGTGTCCTTTAATATGGTCTTCTTTAAAGGTTTAAATTGATTCTATTTTGTATGGATGCTTATGTTTTTGCCCAGCCCCCAAATGCAACTGCTCACTTATG
Source organism: Protopterus annectens (assembly GCF_019279795.1). Taxonomy (NCBI): domain Eukaryota; kingdom Metazoa; phylum Chordata; order Ceratodontiformes; family Protopteridae; genus Protopterus; species Protopterus annectens. The sequence goes on from NC_056732.1 coordinate 1,608,170,429, forward strand.
AGAAACTGAATGAATTTTTGTAAAATTATACATTTTCAGATATGTACCCATTATGCCAGTAATGAAGTTATTACTAAAATTCCCGCATTATTTTAACTGTTCTTTCTTCTTACTGCAGAAGGAACTTAAGGCCAGTTTTTACCTCGACTAAATGCTATACAAAGCTTTCTCTTTATTTTCTCCTGGCCACTTCTGACCTTCTAACATGTTCAGCCACAACGTTACTTAAACATTTTTTTTAACTAAATTGGTTAAATCATACAGAAACTCGATGTGCTTTTCTGTAATGAAAAGTGCACTTTATTGAGCAGTCACAACAGTTAAATAGAACAAAATCACAATTAACTTTTATCAGTTTTTGGAATGTTGCGATCAAGGCTTTCTTGTTTTCTTAGTAATACAAGATTAACTGTAAAGAATTATTAGCCTGCCTTTGCTCTAAATTAGTTTTATAGTTGTACTCCGCATTCTGTAATAAATCTTCAATTTTTAAACTGAGAACATCTGCCAGTATTGTTTCATGCAGATAAATTATTTAATGTTTATTGCTGTCAGAAAAATAAAGTTATTTGCACAGAACTGGCAGTCTTAAAGTTGAGTAACAAAGTGATGTACAACACCTTTTTACCCCTGAAGCAATATGCTACATTGCAAGCACCATACAACTGATGTAATAAAATACTAATGTAAAATCTTACATAGTGCAGAGAGTAACAATCTAAGAGTTAGTGGCAGTTATTCAGCAAAGTGTTGTCAATCAAGTAAACACTCCAGACTTGGAAAAAGTTGCTGTTTTAAATTGTTAGAGCCAATTACCCATCCTGCATTAGCTGTTCCTCTGGTCATTGCTATGGTTATCCTAATGTTAATAAACTTGGTATGATGTTAACTGCAGATAATGATGATGTTTTCTTTTCACTAACCTTGAGCAACATTCATAAACAAGGTACACCTTGCAACAGGGCAAATACACAAAAATAAGCCCTGCAATGTACCCAGATATAATTAACAGAAAACAGAAAAATATGGTTGCAGAGCATTTATGCTACCATATATTATGGGATTAATTTTCATGTTTAAGCACATGGGCAGACAGAAAATGTATCAGCACTATACCTGCACCTGGTGTCACTTCTGTCAGGACACAGCAGCTTTGTAATTGTTTTACCAGACAGTCATGTTTTTTTCATGCCACATGCTGGGATAATTGGCGCATGTTCATCAAGGGGTCCTTTACACAGAAATTGGTAACAAGTTGCAAAAACTGCATTCCCCCATAATCCCATTTTTGCGCACGGGGTCAGGGTGTGACATACATAATGACCATTATCTGGTCAGTTTTCACATGGCCAGGTGACTAGCCTTGATTTGGTTGTTTTTTCTGTAACACACACACACACGCACACACACACACAAACTCACATCCAGTTTAGAGTGTCAAGTCCACCTGCTGCATACCTTTAGAATGTGGGGGCAGGAAACCAGAGTAACCTTTGAAAACCCATGTGAATACAGGAAGGATATGCAGTCTACACACAGAAGTCTCCTCAGCTGAGAATTGAACTAGGGAGCCACTTCATGTAAGGCAGGAACACTATCCACTGTACACTGTGTATGTGTTTTCATTAACTGTAGTTCTTAACTCTCTGGTTGTATGCTTCAGTCTTGGTATCATAGTCTGCAGTCTGTCCAGTGCACAATGTAGGGTTACATAGGTAATAACCTCTCACACTCACACAAACACACACACACACACACACACACACACACACACACACACACACACACACACACACACACACACACACACACACACACACACACACATATTTGCATGCACACACTCCCAGATGTGTGATTTTGCATGTGTGCTGAAGTATACCTGTGTGTCACTGTTTGTATTTGTGTATCGCCCAAGTTTGCACAGAACTAGTTTTCCAAATTTCAACTGACTGCACTGTCCATAGGTGCATACACATTGCCCTACCTTGCAGCCTTTGTCTCTTATCTATACCCCTCCACCTGCAGTCTTTACGTCACATATGTCTTCATTGCCCCTTTGTCCTGTTATATACTGTGGTACCACTTAGCTGAATGCTTCAGCTTACCTACATCATGCACTGTTTTGATCTGTGTGGACTCTGACTGGCTGTTGAAGTACTGGTTCCAATTGTGGGAAAATGACCAGTCCAGGCTGTGTACCATCAAACTGACAGACAGCCTGGCATACTGTTATACTGGTAGACACAAGGCCTGCCCAAGCAATGCAGTCTTGATAAAGCCTGTTTCTTGCATTGCACCTCTTTGCATTTATACAGGTAGGATATGGTCTGCCCATGCTGTGACATCCTTTACTGACTGGCATTCATTGTGTTGTTTTACTGATGGCACAAAGTCTGTCTGTGTTGGGACGTCTCTGACTGACATCCAGTGAGCTGTTTCAATCCTTTGATGAAAGCTGTTCCTATCCTGGTTCCCAATGCACTGTTGCACTGAAAAACTCACAGCTTAAGAGGCTGCCCTTGACATGCACCCAGCATCAATATTAAAGTTCTTAGATCTTTTTTACCATGTTCTGTGCAGATACTCATTTTGCTGGGTGTCTGCATGGTGCTGTGAGCTGATGTTCAGTATGGCATTTGTTGCTGTATGTGATGCAGTGAGTAATGCCAGCACACACATTTGTTTTTTTTTTTAATAAATTTATTTATAAAAGTCACATACATAAGCATGTTGCAATAACAATATATACATACTGTAAAATTCTGTATGAATCAAAAGAAAAAATAAATGTATTAGACCACAACTTGGTTATTTACAGCAATAAAATTGAATCCCCTCCCACTCAGACCATTTTCACAACATCTTAGCCTCCTTAATCCCCTCCCCTTCCTATCCACCTCTTAAAAGTAAAACTTAAACTTTACTAAACAATGTAAACCTAAACCTATTCTCTACCGGCCACCTCTATCTAATCATAAACCATACAAACGTTTTCCCCTTCTCTTGCACCTTTGCTTAGCCAGTGACATTCACCCCAAAACAGGACCTACATTCTCTCCTTCAAACCTCCCTAACAACTACAACAAATCCACCAATAAATACCTCAAATTCCTCATCATCAATGCCCAAAGCGTGAATAATAAATTAACCCACTTTCACACCTGGTTCAATCACAATTCTCCTGACATTGTAGCCATCTCCGAAACCTGGCTAAAACCTCATATAAGCGACTCAGAATTCCTTCCCCCTGGATTTCTATCTTTCCATTCTGACCGGCAAAATCGAAGAGGTGGTGGTGTAGCCCTAATCTACTCCAGCCACTTGTCCATCACTCCATATCCGAACCCCATTCCTTCTTTCAATAATGCTGAACTTATAACTGGCCTACTAAAACTGAACAACCATAAGAGCATCTGTATCAAGTCCTCTCTATATTCCCCCTGGTAACAACACAAACATCTTGGAAGACTTCCTCTCCTGGACCTCCTCCAACATTAAGCTGTAAATATAGACTGGAACAAAATTATTCACCATAACCCCACTATATCAATCAATCTATTTAACTTTACTCAACTTACAAACTCTATTTCTAGACCTAACAAAAACACCCCCCCCCCAGGCTCTATACTAGACTGGATGCTAGTATCCCACCCTAACAATGTCCTAAAATCTGGTGTCATTCCTGACCCATTAGGAGATCACCTCCCTGCCTTCATCCATCAGGCTACACCCATTTCCCCACACTCCCACCACTACATTCAAACCTGCAACCTCTCTAACTTTAACCCTACTACTTTCTCTGACTCCCTTAAGCTAACTAACTGGAACCCCTTAAAAACTCTTCTGTTAGATGCAGCCATTGACTACTTCAACTCTACTTTCATAACTGTCCTTAACTCCGTAGCACCTATAAGAACAAAAAGAGTTAAAGCAAACACCACCCCATGGCTCACCAAAACACCAAAAAAATTATGCTACAAAGAGATAAAACCTGGAAAGCTTACCTCCAACTTAAACAACTAGAAATCTCACTCAAATACACACAGCTGAGAAACCAAGCCAAAAAAATAGTTATTAAAGACAAAAAGTCTTACTACATCAAACTACAAGCAAATCACACAAAAAAACCCATACAGTTCTGGAACTCTATTAATTCTCTCCTTAAACCTGGTACAATAAATAACCCATGCCCAGACCACAGCAAATCTGAACTTGAAATTGCAATAATGTTCCATACCTTCTTTACCTCTTCTATTGCTGAGCTAACGAAGACCTTTACCAACAATAACCCTCCACCTCCTACTGCTCAATCCTCCGCTCCCCCCCCACTTTTGAACTCAAACCCATCTCCACCACACTAATAAAGAGACTTCTCACTAAACTCAAACCTTGCTCCAATGCCCCTGACAGCGTTCCTTCCACCTTCCTAAAAATAGCCTCTGACAGTATTGCTCTTCCTATCAGCATCCTGATCAATAGATCACTACTTGAATCCTATGTACCCAAACTATGGCATTCTGCTTTTATACTTCCACTTCACAAGGGTGGCAAAAATTTTAACACCTCCAATTCCCGCCCCATAGCCATCCTCTCCCCAATCTCCAAAATTCTTGAAAAATGTATCCACTTACAACTCCTGCCATTCCTTACCAAACACCAACTACTCTCCCCTACCCAACATGGCTTCCGTCCTGGACACAGTACCAACTCTGCCCTTCTCTCCTTCTTACAGTATGTCAATTCTGCTCGTGACTGTGGCAATATCATATCCTCTGTTCTGCTAGACTTATCTAAAGCCTTCGATACCATCTCCCATAGTCACCTATTAAATCATCTGTCTAACCTCAACATCTCCAATAAAACTCTTTCCTGGTTCTCCAGCTACCTTTCTGATAGATCCCAAGCCGTGAAATGGGGCCAGGCCACCTCTACTTTCCCCCCAACCCCCACTGGAGTACCCCAAGGTTCAATCCTTGGCCCATTGCTTTTCAGCATCTTTATTAACAACTTCCACAAAGCCATACCTAACACCAAAATTGTGCAATACGCTGATGATTCCACTCTGATCTGTCATGCCTCTAACCTAAAAGATCTCCAATTTCTAACTCAAACTGCTTTCTCCACCACCAAAAATTGGATGCTCCAAAATCACCTCTCACTAAATGCCAACAAAACAAAGATCCTTCTATTCTCTCCCTCAAAATCCTTCCCTGTTGACAAAAACTTACTCCATATCACCAGTCTTAACAACTCCATTATCGAGGTCGTACCCTCAGCCAAACTTCTTGGTGTAACCATTGATGAACACCTAAAATTTAGTAATCACATCCAGCTAAATATCAAGAAAACCCACAAAAAACTAGGACCTCTTTACAAAAACAATCACTTTCTCTCTCCATCCACCAAACTAACCCTCACCACCACCTACCTACTCCCCTCTCTACTGTATGGCGCTCCTCTGCTCACTAATTTATCTTCCTCTCTCACCTCCAAACGGGAAGTATGTTATAATAAAATTGCCAAATTCTCCACAAATGCAAAATCCTCCTCTCACCACTGCACCTCCCTTCACTCTCTAAACTGGCTTGAACTCCCTAATCTACTTAACCTCCACCACATCACCACTGCACACAAATTACTGTTCCAACCTACTAAGTGTCCTGCACTATCCAATATTCTGCAACCCTGTAACCCCCCCAGACCCCTTAGGTCTACCCACCAAAACGTGATCATCATCCATAAACCCAAGCGCCCTGCTGGGCAGCTTCTGCTATCTTATTCCCTAGCTAAAAAATGGAATGCTCTGCCCTCCACACTGAGAACCTGTGGCAACCTTAATAACTTCAAAACTCAACTTCATTCTTACCTCTATCTAAATAGGAAATGCAACTGTACTCTTCCACCCATTCCTCTCGTGCTCTCCCTTCCGTTTACCCCAGGTTAACCTTCTTACCTCCCTAACCTCACTTTAAATTAATGATTATTTTTGTAAACAACAGCAATTTTAGCCACAATTCTATATGTCTGTTTTCACTCCTGAAGCTAAACTGCTTATTTATTTTCTCACTCCTTTGAATGCTACTTGTTGCTTGCAATCTCTAACTTCCTCTGTTATTAACCATGTAATAAAATTTTTTTGAGGAGCTTTCTCCCCAAGCCTCCACTGTAAGTATTCTGTAAATAAACTTTAATGTCCAGCTTTTCTCCCCAAGCCTCCACTAAAATAACCTCCCTAAGCCCTGTGAACTAAATTGTAAATATTTTATTTTTCTTTTCTTTAGAATGCTACCTGTTTTTTGTAATCCTAACTTTCTTGGCAACTAATCATGATTTTTTCTTTGTAACTAATCATGTAAGTTTCTTTGTAATTAATCTTGTAATGTTCTTGTAATTTAATCATGTACTTAAACTTTGTATTGTGGAGCTTTTCTCTCCGGGCCTCCACTGAAAACAGGCTCCCCAGGCCCAGTGGACCTCCCCGGTCATCAAACTGGAATAAATAAATAAATAAATAAACTGAATGCTTTCATATATACCATATAGATAGAATTTATCAGAATAGGTATATTTATTTATTTATTACAGTTTGATGACGGGGATAGTCCACTGGGCTTGTTTTAAGTGGAGGCCGAGGGAGAAAAGCTTCACAGGATATAAACAATTTTGCAATAGTTATACAATGGTAAATAAAATAGTAGAACAGTGAAAAATACAGAGATAATATTATATACAATTTGTTAAAAAAAGTCATAACATTTCTAATCCTAGGTAATGATTTACAAAAGTGAGATTCATGTAGTCTAAACATATTAAAAGTACAGGCATTTCAGATGAAACATGTAAGTAAAACATTTATGTACATATAAGAAAAAACAAGCTTTTTTTTTGGAAGTTAAAAATATGAGGAGAGAAGAAGGTGAGGTGGGAGAGGTAAAAGGTGGCATATAGTGGAGAAAGGGAGTGGGTTGGGGTTATCACTAACCATTAACATCATAAACAATTATGCTTATATCATGTGATCAATGACATACAATCACTAAAACTCATAAAAATGCCAACTACACGGAATGCATATGTTTCCACAAATACAAAGTAATGCAATAATAATAATAAAACTCAGTACATTCCTAACAAATACAAGTATAAACCACTAAACAATTCATTATAAAATTACAGCCCTTAATTTTAAAAGGATATTAATTGAGACCATTTCATCTATGTTGCTGCTATTAACCAAATTATGGAATAATGTTTATTTATTTTTTTTATGGTTTGTGATTTTTAAATGTGTATATATATATATATATATATATATATATATATATATATATAGCCAAGACCATCTGATCGAACATTTGAATGTTCGACAATTTGAAAAAAAATAAACACACAAAAAAAACTAAGCAGTGCTAGCCTCCCTGCACCCCCCCCCACTATTTAAATACACCAACCCCGAGATCGCACTACAATGCGGTAAAGGGAAATCTTCCTGTTCCGCTCTCTATGGAGATCCCCATTCAGACCATTCCAACTTTTAAAAGTTCGATCATATGGTTTTGGCCATATGAAAGTCGAGCTTTTAAAATTTTGACCATCTGAAGGGGACCCTTGATGTGTGTATATATATATATATATATATATATATATATATATATATATATATATATATATATATATCTATATAGATATTGTCTGCAAGTTTAGCATTTCTGTATGAGGAATGTGTATGTTGCACTGATATGTACCACTACAGGGTGAATACCAGACTGTGGGAAGGTAACTGATATGTATCACTACAGGATGAGTTCCAGACTGTGGAAGTTAACTGATATGTATCACTACAGGGTGAGTTCCAGACTGTGGGAAGGTATCTGATATATATCACTACAGGGTGAGTTACAGACTGTAGGACAGAGGCAGAAGGATGCATTGTCAGTGCAGGTAGGGTGAGAAGCAGATTATTTAAAGAGTGGTAGCAGGTCATACTAAAGAGCTGAGTGATCTTGTGGGTTGTATAACAGTAATAAAGCCATGCAAGGCCTCACAGTATCTTAGACTTATATATTAACTTACAGATGAGAAAGGTGACATGAAATTTAATGGGAAGCCAACCAGTCTGCTTGGTAACTAGGCAGTGGTGATACCACCTACCTATACCTATTACAAAACATCAAATACAATATTGAATGATTTTGAAGTGTTGGAAGTTGCCTGAGGAAGTGGCATCAATGACTGGCAGAGAATGTTCCAGAATAAGGAGAAGTAGTACCTCTAAACTGTCCCTGATGTTGACTCAAATTGTAGCTCTGTCCCTCCTAATCCCTCCTAAAATTGGTGACTTTTGGAGAATAGGTGGTGAATTACACTTAATAAATTATGTCAGTTATGACGTCCTTCCTCTGGGCCCATAACCAAGGAGCCTCAACCCTCACCACTGACACTGGTGAGGGACATTCACTTGGAACAAAGAGAGGTACACATAGCATTTCCAGATGCAGCTCTCTGCACCAAGCACAGTTTCCCTTAACAGCACACAGGGCACACACTCCCATCCTTAGGCTGGGTTTCCCTCTCACTCGCCAGGCCCCAGATAGGACTCCACACTGACTACAGCCCTAGAGTTGAGTCCTCAGCTGAGTGCTCCAAGCCAAGTCCTCTACCACCCTCTCTGTGAAACCAGTGCTCTGTGTCCCTGCTCCAAGTAGCTGACACACAATCTCTTTGAGATTTGATTTTCACACATATACACACAACTGGGAAAACAGGCACAGATTTACCAACTATGCCCCCTCTACTGAGGTAGATACTGCCACCAGAATACTCCAAAGCCAGATACTTTAAGGCTATTAAAAGGGTACCCAATTATACTGAATAAAATTGACCAATACACCAAGGCTTTCAGAAGTGGTCACAGTGTCACCAAATAAGTATAAGTAATCTCAAAGGTGGTGGTGCTGCGGTAGCGTTGTCACCTCACAGTAAGAAGTTGTCCTGTTCGATTCTCAGCTAAAGCGTCTTCTGTGTGGAGACATGCATAAATGGGTGTACCTTCATTGAAGGTTGTGCGTCAGGGCTGGCAACTCAGCATGTAAAAATTTACTGCCAATCAATAGCGGACCGGAGTTCCGCTGTGGCGACCCCTAACTGGGAAAAGCCGAAAGACACAACAACAACTCTCAAAGGTTAAAATATTATCTAAAAGACCAACCACAATGAAAAGTTTAAATATATTTAATAGTAAATAATAAAAGAACATGAAAATACTAAATATCTATTTACAATAAACACCAGAGTTTCAATCACAGAAAATATTAAAAATAACACAGATGGATACATTTACACAGATACAGAACAAAATAATAATTAACTAATCTCACTATATTTTCCTGACTGGTCTAAAGAATTACTATTCCTGGTTACTTACTAAAGCAAGGGAAGATGAAGTGGATGAGTGATCTTTCTTTGTCAGGATTTAAAAACAGACTGCCCTGAGACTTCTGTCTCATCCAGTATTAAAACATAATTTCAGTGCTAGATTACAGAATGACATCACATACATCTGGTCATCTGACTCTAGTTCCCACACTATCCCCTTTTCTAGAAATGGAACCAGAATCTAGCACATATGCTTCATAGTGGCGCAGTGATGCAGTGATAATGCTGTTGCCTCATAGCAAGAGGTTCTCTGGTTTAATTCTCAGCTGGAGTGCCTTCTGTACAGAATCTGCATATCATCCCTGCATTTGTGTGGGTTTCCTCCCATTTTACAAATATATGCGTCTGGAGTATTTCTCCTCGAGCCTCCACTGAAAATTGGCTTTGTTTCAAATTGGACTTTCCTTGTTAACAAATGTTAAATAAATAAAAAAATAAACAATACACACACATAGATCTTTTGCTGAGATGTGTTATAGCATCTGGAAACTATAAAACCATTTCAAAAATGTCCACCCTTCCAGGGTAGCAATTAGGTCACCCCTAAGGACAATACAGTAGGATTCCTAGACATGGTTTCACAGACATTTTTGTCTCTGGCTGCAATCAGAACTGTAAGATGCAATCTCTATGGCTTAAACCAGGTAATTTAATTTCAGGCTATTTTTCAAAGTTAATAATAAAATATAGCAACGTAGACCACTAGCCTAAAGGATGAACTCTTTATTACTAAAGGGTTAGCCCTTTCGGGAAAAACCCTGTTTTTTTTTCCAAAAAGCGCTCACCCTTTAGTAATAGAGAGTTCATCCTTTAGCCTGGTGGTCTACATTGATATATTTGATTATTTTTTGTTTTTTGGCACAGTAGACCTTTAGTTCCTCACTGGCTTGTATTTGTTTTATATATTTTTCAAAATTAGCTGGACTAAGATTAACTTTTTCTCTTCCAGTATCCTCTGTTACAATATATTCATTTCAACAGTTACAATACAGTCTAACATATAGGTGTATTTCTTTCCTGTCCAGCAGGACCCACTGTTGGTACATTTTTTTAACAGAAACAGCTTTACAAATACATTTTCAACACAAGCAGCTGTACAAATCAGCTGGATATACAAATGACATAAAACTCTTTACAAAACTCCAGCTAGCTATGCTGGCATATGTTACACAGCCATTGCCCTACTTTTCCTGGCATAACTGGTAATGTCTCACATCATCTCATCACTACCCCCTTTGAAGACTCAAGCTAGTTTTTCAAGTTTTTTTTTTTCTACTACCCTTCCTCTGGCTGCTGTGCTCCCTGCTCCGGAGCTTGATTCTGGTACTAAAACTGTGTTCCAGTCTGTCTCTGCACCAAATACCTGCTATCTCCCAGCTGGACACCACTGAACAATAGGGCAAAGTAAAGAAAACCTCTAACAGCTCCCAAAGACACACTTTGCTTTTGAAAGACAGTGAAATACTAAAACTGTGTTCCAGTCTGTCTCTCCACCTATCTCCCAGCTGGACACCACTGAACAATAGGGCAAAGTAAAGAAAACCTCTAACAGCTCCCAAAGACACACTTTGCTTTTGAAAGACAGTGAAATACTAAAACTGTGTTCCAGTCTGTCTCTGCACCAAATACCTGCTATCTCCCAGCTGGACACCACTGAACAATAGGCAAAGTAAAGAAAACCTCTAACAGCTCCCAAAGACACACTTTGCTTTTGAAAGACAGTGAAATACTAAAACTGTGTTCCAGTCTGTCTCTGCACCAAATACCTGCTATCTCCCAGCTGGACACCACTGAACAATAGGGCAAAGTAAAGAAAACCTCTAACAGCTCCCAAAGACACACTTTGCTTTTGAAAGACAGTGAAAGTATGTATTGACACTGGTACACATAAACTGTTATCTAATGGTTGAAAAGACCCTTGCTTGGAAAACCAAGCCCCTCAGATAGGTTTGCCAGCAGCCATACCCTCTCAAAAGCCTTTCTTCTCTGTCTTGTATTGTTTCAAAAGCTACTTCTAACCCCCTTTTCTCTCTCTCTTCTGCTTTTCCTCACTTCCACTCAGACTATCAGTCTCTAACTGGGCATCTCCCTTTTGCTCCATAGTATCAGACCTCCTGGTGTTGTCTCAAACTTAGTTTCTTGCATGATAATTCAGACCTTATTTCTAAATTCCTTACCTTATTTACACTGTTCTCAGCTTGCCTTACTCTGCTCCTAGCTTTCTCAGTCTCGCCTATACTCCTTCTTTCCTTGCACTAGCCATTCCTACTACTTTCCCCTCTTTTAACATCCTGACCATCTTGCTATCAGTGTCCAAACCTGTGGCTACACTCTCTCACTCCCAGACTTACCTGTTGAATTTTTCATACTTTGCTGATTGTCTTCATCCACACTCTGCTCTCTTGTCTCTACCCGCTCCGTTCGCCCTTCGGGCTCACTCCGCTCCCCTACCCTCAAGGGCGCCCGCAGGCAGGTGCAAGGGGGTGCACTTGCACCCCCCTGGAATCGGCTGACTAGATCATTTAAAAAAACTTTTTTTTTTTTTTTTTTTTTGTATGTGCGTTCTTCTTTAAGAAGTCTGTGCTAACTGTCCAGTCGCGGGCGTGCTGACATCATCGCTGTCGCTCATGCAATGATTTAAAGGTTTGAGAGCGGGAATAGAAGATGGGACACTTTCAGGGAGAGGAGTTTGCAGACGCTAATCGGAGGAGACCCGGTTAGGTTCAGAAGAATAAAGGAAAGCGTTTGGGCAAAATAGAAAAGCGATGGAATTAGAGCTAAAGACTTGAAGTTGAGTATGGATGAGCTGTGCAAAAGTATATAGTGGGTAGATGTCAGTTTTAAGTACAACTGCAAAAAAAAAAACTAGTTTAAGAGCAGTGTTGTATAGTCGTAATAAGTGAAAATGGTTGTATTGAAGTGCGTTTTCCTTTCCCTAAGGTGCTCGGAGAAGCCACGCCCACTGCTGTCTTCCATGTGCATTCAGTATACCCTTATATTT